>NC_044976.1:33663285-33788499 GCF_008728515.1 Papio anubis
TTCTCTTAATTTCCATTTCTTTCTCAGTAAAATGGGGGTAATAATTCCTACCTCATAAGATTACTTTAAAGGCAAAATGAGATAGTAGATAAGTTGCCAGTTTAGTGCCTAGCATATAGCTGATGCTAATTAATACAGAATGTATTTATTAGGTTGTATTATATCCATTTTAAGAGAAAGAAACTGAGACTCAGATTAATCCATTTATTTTGGCCAAACAACCAGTAAATAGCAGATGTAGAACTTGGAAAGAAGTTATTCAAGATGACTGCTAATATAAATTTGTAACTTAAAAATATATATATATTTTCCTGACAGGAAGTCAGAGGAGGGAAAAAGATAAGGGCCAGGAGTGGCAGTGTATGCCTGTAGTTCCAGCTATTAGTAAGGCTAAGGTGGGAGGATCTCCTGAGCTCAGGAGTTTGAGACCAGCCTGGACAACACAGCAAGACTCTATCTCTTTTAAAAACAAAAACAGTTATCCAAATGTAAGGGGATGTTTACCTTTAAGTGGTTCTTGGAGAACATATGCATTTAATTGAACTTCATTCTTAGGCAGGGTTATCTGGACACTCTCTCCAGCAGATACCACCAGTTCCTTTATAACTGGAAACAAAGTAAATATACCAGAGATAAGAAATAGATCCAGACTGTCTTACTTCTCTTCTTCTTTTGTGATCAAACTCATTTCACGATCAATTTTCAGCTACTGCCATCAATTACTAACCTTTCTTCTACTCTCTAATTGCTTGAAATTTGATTCTGCCCCCCCTTTCCATTGAAAAGGATCTTTCAAAACTACTTCTTAGTAAATCTAATAGCTGTACCATAATACCCTCATTCTTCATCTCACATCTCAGTGGCTTCTACTACTGCTAACTGCCTCCATCTTAAAACTCTTGGTTATCATAATACCATATTATTCTATTTTTCCTCCTTTCTCTCTTTTCCTCCATTGTATTTTTACTACAGTCTGTCCCTAAGCCCTCCTTAGGTACTACATTCCACAGAGTCAAATTCTGTTTCAAGTATCACCTTTATGCTAACAAATAACTTTCTAATAAGATACATATATAAAGTTTCTAGAAGGGAAGGCAAATGGTCACAAATCTGCCTTACTTTCTTTCCATTCCAATTGCTACAAGATTCATTGTTCACACTAGATTATTCCAAGAATTTTTTTTTTTCTTTTTGAGTCAGGGTCTCACTCTGTTGCTCAGGATAGAGTGCAGTGGTGTAATCATAGCTCACTGCAGCCTCAAATTCCTGGACTCAAGTGATCTTCCCACCTCAGCCTCCCAAGTAGCTGGGACTACAGGCATGCACCACCACGCCCGGCTTGCTTATTCCAAGAATCTTATTTTATCTTCCCTCTGCTAGCTCTCTCCACTCCAATCAATTCTGTCTTTCTAAAACAACCAACACCATTAGTCTTTCCAAAATACTCACCCACCATGTTACTCTTCTATTTAAGACTCCTCCTCCTATATCATATTTAAGGCCAAACTTCCAACCTGCCATTAAAGAACCATCATCTGATCTCACTGTCTTATCCTTCCTATCTATTTTGCCTCTAGTTATATTGATTTTCTCTCTTGTGTTCCACAAAGCCATGGTCTACTCTCAGGGACTTTGCTAAAGTTATTTCTTTCAATTGGGGTGTTTGCCTTGCTTTATTCTAAATACAGCATTTTGTTTCTTGCTTAAAGCCTGTCTCCTCTCCAAGAAATCTTCACAGACCATTTCAGTTCAAACTGATCTAATCTTGAAGTATGCTAGCATTTCTGGAACACTCAAGTCAGCAAAGAGCTATATACTGTCTTTATACTATTCACCAGCTATTTCACATATGTCAGTTTCTCAAGCTCAGCACTCCTGATATTTTGGACCAGGTAATTCTTTATCATGGAGGGAAACGTCCTGAGCACTATAAGGTGTTTAACAGTATCACTGACCAATACCCACCAGATTTCAGTAGCATCACTCCCTCCCCTCAACCAAAAATCTTTGCAGACCATTGAAAGCCACTGATTATATAAATCTTATTTCTCTGACCATAAATGTTCATTTGCTATGAGACTTCGAAACTAGGAGAGCTTAAAGTAAACAATAGGCTAGTCCACTCATATTTCAAGCCTGGGAGGCGAGAAGGGCTTCCTAGACAAATATGAAACTTGAGATTTATCTGCCTCTGCATGGGAACATTGCACTTGGGGAGAAATGAAACCATCCTTAATGGAAGCTTCAGCATTTGGATGCCCCAGGAGATGGAATAAGAACTCTCTGAAGTGACTTTCAAAAAAAAGAAAAGAAAGAAACATGATACTCAGAGAAAGTATAATGAACCAAAAAATGGCTATTCAATACAGTCCAACCCAAACCCTTCACAATTACACCAAAAATTACAGGCATCTCGACTGGATACAAAAATTACTTTGGTGCATCAGGATTGAACCCCCAAAATTTCATGTTCTATGACTATCAAAGGACACACTGGAAAATTAAAAACTGGCAAAAATTCATTTTCACTGACTTTAATTTTACCCTCTTGACTTTTTCAGGAGATAAAGACCAACTTCTTGATTAACCAATTCTTCCTAATACCTTAGAACAGCACCTGTGAAGCACAGATTTATTTATACACTATGTATAAATCTACTTATTAATGGCTTTACAAATAAAGATGCTTCTCCAGGACACTGGTCTGAGCAAAAAAAATTTCTTGAGTAATACCCCACAAGGACACGCAACCAAAGTGAAAATGGACAAACGGGATCACATCAAGTTAAAAAGCTTCTGCACAGCAAAGGAAACAATCAACAAAGTGAAGAGACAACCCACAGAATGGGAGAAAATATCTGCAAACTCCCCATTTGACAAGGGATTAATAACCAGAATATAGAAGGAGCTCAAACAATTCCACAGGAAAAAAATTTAATAATCCAATTATGGGCAAATTTTTGTGTGTTTCTTTTGCCCAAAAATGGGCAAAAGATTTGAATAGAGATTTCTCAAAAGAAGACATACAAATAGCAAACAGGCATATGAAAAGGTTCTCAACATCACTGATCATCAGAGAAATGCAAATAAAAACTACAATGAGATATCATCTTACCCCAGTTAAAATGGCTTATATACAAAAAACAGGCAATAACAAATGCTGGTGAGGATGTGGAGAAAAGGAAACCCTTGTACACTATTGGTGGGAATGTAAATTAGTACAACCACTACGGAGAACAGTTTGGAGGTTCCTCAAAAAAATAAAAATAGAGCTACCATATGATTCAGTAATCCCACTGCTGTGTCTATACCCAAAAGAAAGGAAATCAGTGTATTGAAGAGGTATCTGCACTCCCATGTTTGCAGCACTGTTCACAACAGCCAAACTTTGGAAGCAACCTAAGTGCCCATCAACAGATGAATGAATAAAGAAAATGTGGTGCTTATATACAAAGGAATACTACTCAGCCATAAAAAAGAATGAAATCTTGTCATTTACAACAACATGGATGGAACTAGAGGTCATTATGTTAAGCGAATAAGCCAGGCACAGACAAACACTGCTTGTTCTCACTTATTTGTGGAATCTAAGAATCAAAACAACTTAACTCATGGAGATAGAAAGTAATGGTTAAATAGATGGATGGTTACAGAGGCTGGGAAGGGTAGTGTGGGGGTAAGGGGGTGGTGGTTAATGAGTACAAAACAAAAGCTAGAAAGAACAAATAAGACCTAGTATTTGATAGCACAACAGGGTGACTATAGTCAATAATATTTTAATTGCACATTTTAAAATAACTAAAAGAATATAACTGGATTGTTTGTAACACAAAGGATAAAGGCTTGAAGGGATGGATACTTCATTTTACATGATGTGATTATTACACATTGCATGTCTGCATTAAAACATCTCATGTATCCCATATATGTATACAACTACTATATACCCACAAAAGTTAAGTTTTAAAAATAAATAAAAATAAAAATAAAGATGCCGTAAAAATGAGAGACCTACAACCAGACTTGCAGAAGGTAAGCAAGTACACTGATGCAAATTTTTCTTCCCAGCAGGCTCTGATTGATCACTTGAACATTATACTTAACTGAATCGTGTGCCTTTAAGTCAGAGTGGAATCTGGATCTGTGAAAATTAGCCTCGTAAACTTCCATAAGCTGGAGGCCTGCTGAGGAAAGGCTCTAGAGCCCCCAGTCCATAACTGCAGGGGTACTGACAGAATTGTGTTTTCTCTAACACACAGTATTCTAGTTATGCCTCCCTTCTTTCCTCTAAAAGGGAATACTTTGATCAAATGTTCTACTTTCCCCTTCTATCTCCAAGAGCAAAGGTCCTTACCTGGGTATGGTGCTGAGGTGCTCTGGAAAGAGGCCTGGGGGGTAGGGGTAGCATAACTGTAGGAGGGAGCCACTGGCTGGGGGACAGCAATCTGGGTTTTCTCAGAACTTTTCACTTGCTGAGTGCTGGGCATAGTAGCAAGACCCTCTGATATTTCAGGATGCATTGATATGTTCTTTGGCCCACCAGACAGCTCTGCAGTCAGGTCCGTGGTTAGGGGACTGGAAATTGTAATTGCCTTGTGGACCTAAAGAAATAAAAAAAATTAATTTGAGTAGGTAAAAGTTACACAATTTTTCAAGTTATGTCTCACGAAACAATAGTATATTAAATGTTTTCTTGAAAAATGCAAAAATGTCAAAAATATTAAAGAAATTAATCTCACCACCCACATAAAAGTGGTGTTAAATGTTGAGATAAATCTTCTGAGTTTTTTTCCTAGCCAAAGAGTTTTGTTTAAAACAAAATAGTAATTTTCTGCATTCTAAGTGTGCTGGAAAAGCAAAACAATGTATACTTTTACCCTGTTAACATTTCTATTCAATCTTTCTACAAATCCTTATTGAGTACCTATTATGAAATAGCCCTTATGGATCCAAAATATAAATAAAACTAATCATTGTGCTCAACAGTAGGGGAGAGAGAACTGAAAGCATAATAAGTCAAAATAGTAAATATACCAGCTAGGCATGGGGGCTCACGCCTGTACTCCCAACACTTTGGGAGGCCAAGAGAGGAAACCACTTGAACCCAGGAGTTCAAGACCAGACTTGGCAATATGGCAAGACCCTGTCTCTACAAAACATAAAAAATTAGCTGGGCATGGTGGCCATGCCTGTGATCCCAGCTACTTGGGAGGATGAGGTGGGAGAATCGCTTGAGCCTGGGAGGCCAAGGCTGCAGTAAACCGTGATCATGTCACCGTACTCTAGCTTGGGTGACAGAACGAGACCTTGTCTCAAAAAGAAAAAAAAAGTAAATATACCGATAAATGTTTATGATGAGCCAAAAAAAAAAAAAAAACCACACACACACACAAGCTAAAATTACTTAATCCATCTCTGAGGGAGAAAGGGTATGGAAAAGAATGATTTTTTATTATTATTATTAAAGAAAAAGGCTTCCTGAAGGAGAAGAGCCCTAAGCTGAGTTTTAGAGGATAAACAATTGTTTATTAGACAAAAGGCAGAGGACAGAGAATAAGTATAGGCACAAGACATGAAATTAACATAGTCTGTCTTGGGAACTGACAGCCATAAGCAAAGTGAGAGGCAAAAGTAATAGAAGATGAGCTGGAAAGACAGAGGCAAGGACCAGATGGAAAAAAGCATTAAATGTTATTTTAAGAAACTAAGTAATGGTAAGCAATTTAAGGGTGTATGCAAGGAAGTAACAAGGTCAGGTTTCTGTCTTACAAGTCATTTCTTAGCGTATGGGTTTGAAGAAGTAAGACAATAGCGGGAATATCACTTAGAAGAGTACTGCTTTCATCCAAATGAGAAATAATGAGTGGCCAAACAAGGGTGGTGGTATGGATTTTTAAAAAATCATATTCAGCCTGGTGTGGTGTCTCACACCTGTAATCCCAGCACTTTGGGAGGCCATGGCGGGTGAAACATTTGAGGTCAGGAGTTTGAGATCAGCCTGACCAACATGATGAAACCCTGTCTCTACTAAAAATACAAAATTTAGCTGGGCATGGTGGTACATGCCTGTAGTCCCAGCTACTCGGGAGGCTGAGGCACAAGAATCACTTGAACCCGAGAGGAGGCAGAGGCTGCAGTGAGCAGATATCATGCCACTGCACCTCAGCCCAGGTGACAGAGTGAGGCTGTCTCAAAGAAAAAAAAAAAAAATCAAATTGGTTGAAATATAACTCACATAAAATAAACTACACACATTTCAAGTACATAAGGTCAATGTTTTGACAAATATATATACCCATGTAACCACAATTAAGAGAGAGAACATTTCTATCGGTCCCCAAAATTCATTCATGCCCCTTTATAATAAATCCCTGTCTCCATCTCTAGGCTCAGGCAATCACTGATTTGTTTGTTGTCAAAGTGAGATTAGTTTGGGTTTTCTTGTATTTCACATAAAAGGAAGCATATACATACTACTTGTTTCTGGCTTTCACTCAACATGTTTTTGAAACTCATTCATGATATTGTGCGTATCAGTAGTACATTCTTTTTTATTACTGAGTAGTTTTCCATTATAGAAACACACAAAAATTTGTTTTACATTTATCTACTGATGGGATTTTAAGTTGTTTTTCTTAGTTATAAAAGCTGCTATGAATGTTTAAGTATACATGTTTCCGTAAACATGTGTTTTAATTTATCTTAGGTAAATACTTAGGAGAATTGCTGGTTATACATAAGTATATGTTTGTAAGAACATATACTTTGTAAGAACTTTGTAAGAAAGTATGAGCTGTTACCCAAAGTGGCTGTACATTTTATAATTCTACCAGCAACATACAAGAGTTCCAGTTGCTCTACAACTTCACCAACACTTGGTAGTCCTGGTCTTTTTATTTTTTGTCATTCTAGTGGTTATAAAGTAATATATCACTGATGACTTTCCTGATGACTAATAACATTGAACATATTTTCATGTGCTTATTGACCATTTTTTCTTTGAAGAGGCAAAGAAGTAAAGTTTATCCAAATTTTCACCCCCCCCCTTTTTAAAGCTTTATTAAGGTATAACTGACATATAATAAATTGAACATACATAAACTGTACAATTTGATAAATTTTGATGTACGTATACACATTTGAAACCATCAGTACAATCAAGCTAATGCATATCCATCAGGATATGGATATGCATTAGCTTCCAAAGATTCCTCATGCTCCTTAGTAATGCCTTGTCCTCCCCGCCCTAAGCAACCATTCTCTGCTTTCTGTTTCTTTTGTTTCTGAAATGGAGTCTCGCTCTGTTGCCCAGGCTGGAGTGCAGTGGCGCAATCTCGGCTCCCTGCAAGCTCCACTTCCCAGGTTCACACCATTCTCCTGCCTCAGCCTCCCGAGTAGCTGGGACTACAGGTGCCCGCCACCACGCCCAGCTAATTTTTTGTATTTTTAGTCGAGACGGAGTTTCACCATGTTGGCCAGGGTGGTCTCAATCTCCTGACCTCGTGATCCACTCGCCTCGGCCTCCCTAAGTGCTGGGATTATAGGCGTGAGCCACCGCGCCCAGCCTGCTTTCTGTTTCCATAGTTTGCATTTCCTAGAAGGTTCTATAAATGGAATCACAAAGTACCCACCCTTTTTTTTGAGGGGAGTAGTCTGGTTTATCTCACTCAGCAAAATTATTTTGTATGAATAACAAAATATACACAAAATGTTATATATGCAAAATGTTTTGTGTATCAATAATTCATTCCTTAGCATTGCTAAGTAATTTTCTGCTGTATAAATATACTATAATTTGTTTAGTACCACCACCAGTGTATTTCAATTATCATACAACCTTGACAGAATTTGGTGTGGAAATCTTTTTAATTTTAGCCATTCTAGAGGTATATAGTGGCATCTCATTGTGGTCGTAATTTACATTTTCCTAGTGATTAGTGATGTTGAACATCTTTTTATGTATTTATCAGACACCTGTATAACCTCTTTGGTGGACTATGTTCAAATCTTTTGCCTGCTTTTTAAAATGGGTTACTAGTTTTCTGATCGAGTTACAAAAGCTCATTTATTTCTATAAATGAGTCCTTTGTCAGACACATAATTTGCAAATGTTTTCTCTGTCTGTACCTTGCTTTTTCATTTTGTTAGTGTTAGTTTTTCATTAACAAAAATTCGTAATTTTGATAAGCTCCAATTTATCATTTGTTTCTTTTACAGTTCATGCTTTCAGTGACATGGCTAAGAAATCTTTGCCAAACCAAGATCACAAAAACGTTCTCCTGTGTCCTCTTCCATAAGTTTTATAGCTTTTAGTCTTAAATTTAGATCTATGATCTGTTTTGAGTTGATTTTCCTATAGAGGTAAGGGTCAAGGTTCACGTTTTTACATATCATTATCTAACTGTTCTAGCACTATTTGTTGAAAAGATTATCCCTTCCCCACTGAACTGCACTGGCACATCAATTGACCATATATATGTGGGTCTATTTCTGGACTCTATAATGTCCCATTAACTTAGTCTAGTTTTATACCAGCACCACTGCCTTGATTACTGTGGCTATATAGTAAGTCTTCTAGCTACATAGTTTAAGTCCTCCCACTTTGTTGTTCTTTTTCAAAATCATTTTGATCTTTCTAGATCCCAATCTGTATAACATGGTTATATTTGTTTCCTAGAGCCGCCATAATGAATTACTGTAAACTTTGTGGCTTAAAACAATAGAAATTCATTCTCTCACAGTTCTGGAGGCCAGAAGTCTGAAACCAAGGTGTTGGCAGGCCATACTGCCTCTGAAGGCCCTAGAGGAGAATCTTTCTTTGCCTCTTCTAGCTCCCGGAGGCTCTTAGCATTCCTTGGCTTGTAGCAACATAACTCTACTCTTCATGCGGCCTTCTTCCGTGTCCATGTAGATGGACCCAAAGCTCCCTTTCCTATCTCTTGTATAAAGACACCAGTCATTGTATTAAGGGCCCACCCTAAATACAGGATGATTTCACCTGGAGATTCTCAATTAATTACATCTGCCAAGACCCTATTCCCAAATAAGGTCACATGCTGAGGGGGGGAGGGGAGGACATCAGTCAACCCATTACATCATTTACTTATTTCTCAAATTTCTTCATTTACTTATTTCTCTTCATTTACTTATTTCTCAAATTCCTCTCAGCAGAGTTTTGCAGTTTTCAGTATATAGTTTTTGCACATATTTTGTTAAGTTTATGCCTAAGTATTTCATGGCTTCGGGTGCTACACATTTTTTAAAACTTCAAGCTAGGTATGGTGGCACCCACCTAGAGTTCCAGCTATTTGAGAGGCTGAGGGAGGACTGCTTGAACCCAGAAGTTCAAGGCCAGCCTAGGCAACATAGTGGGACCCCATCTCTAAAATAAATAAATAATAAAACTTCAATTCCCAATTATTCATTGCTAATACAGAAACACAAGTGATTTCTGTATATTGACCTTATATCCTACAATCTTGCTAACTTTACTTAACAGTGGCTTTTATGTAGATTCTTTAGAATTTTCTAGAAATAATCCAATCATCTGTGAACAAAGGCAGTTTTGCTTCTTCACTTCCAATCTCTATTTCTTTCATTTCTTCTTCTTGCATTATAATTGGCTAGGACCTCTACTACAATGTTGACCAAAAGTGGTTAGAGCCACTTCTCTATTTGTTAAGTAACTGTCATCTCATTTTCCTTTAAACCTTTGAACACGATTTAATTTTTTAATCATATTTTTTAACAGCTGCTTTGAAGTCTCTGCCAAATCTCATAGCTAGGTCTATTTAGAAATCATTTCTATTAATGACTTTTTTCCACTGAGCATCGGCCGCACCTTCCTGATTTTTCCTTGCATGTCTCATAATATCTGGTTGAAAACTAGAGGTTTCAGATAATCTACTGGAGTAGCTATCGATTGTTTTATTTATCTGATGGGCTGTTGATTGTTTTTAATAACTTGCCTGTACTTAAACTGCAGAATCTAATTCTCCCATAGTATGTTGCCACTGATGCTCTGCTCAGTTTTTGTTTTCTTATTTTTATTTTAGCCTGGCTTTCTAGGACGGCCTGTGCCTGCATCATTTAGTAGTCAGACAATGATCTGGGCAGGGGTTGTTCATAGACCTCAAATCCATAAAGTTTTGCCATCTGCCAATCTATCTGTGTACTGCCTGAGGAATGCATTCAAAGTTACAGCCAGTTCTCAAGTCCCCCTTAATTTTTACTTTTTATTGGGTTCCCTTGGGTCCCTCCTGCACACGCAGGTAACTTCTCAAAGATATGCGGAGAGCTTATCTTAGCCCTTCTATGGCTCTGTTATTTTCAAGATCTTCCCATTTAGTTTCTGGCAGGTCCACCACCTACTCCAACAGGCACTGCAACCTTCAGCTACTCCAACAGGTACTGCAACCTTCAGCTACTCCAACAGGCACTGCAACCTTCAGCTACTCCAACAGGCACTGCAACCTTCAGCTACTCCAACAGGCACTGCAACCTTCAGCTAGCAAAGCTGTGGATTCTCTCCATTCATTCTCAACCAAGTTTGCCACTTTTAGTTGGCAAAGCTGTGAGTTTTCACCTGTCCCACATTAAGTCTACCCCCTCTGGCAGAAAATTTGCTAGTGTTTTTTTTTTTGTTTTTTTTTTTGCTTTTTTGTTTTTTTTCCTTTTCAGTTGAGATGGGGTCTCATTATGTTGAGTTCCAGGCTGGTTGGAACTCCTGAGCTCAAGCAGTCCTCCCACCGCAGCCTCCCCTGTAGCTGAAATTACAGGCATGTGCCACTGCACTCTGGCTCCTTAAGACGCTAGTTTTCATGTTGAGCCACACACTTGTAAAACTACAATTCTTGTCACCAGAGCTGAGTAACGGAGGTAAGGACAGATGGGAAACACTCCAAGAAGACCACAGACTCTCACTGTACCTACTCAAAGTATTACTAGCCTTTCAAGAATAAATTCTTAGGCTGGGGTGTGGGCTTTGACATGCCGAGGCAGGAGGATCGATTGAACCCAGGAGTTTTTCAAGAACCTAGGCAACATAGTGAGACCCTGTGTCTACAAAAAATAGAAAAAGTTAGCTGGGTGTGGTGGTATACACTTGTACTCCCAGCTACTTGGGAGGCTGAGGTGGTTGGTGCCTGGGAAGTCAAGGCTGCAGTGAGCCATGATCACACCAACCTGGATGACAGAGTAAGATCCTGTCTCAAAAAAAAAAAAAAAAGAATAAATTTTTCTCAATTTGTTTCTGCTTCTATTTTATTTCTAGATATGTTAAAAATATTTGGTTTTAACAATTTTGCCCAGTTTTATACTTGTTTTTTACACGAAAACTACAGATCCCTTCTTGCTGCCGTTTTGTAAGCCCTCTTGTTTCTATTTTCCCATTGTTAACATTTCTTTTTTGAAATTCCTCATCTGTTTACTCACTGAAACTATTTTCTGGCCCAATACAGTAGCACACACCTGTAATCCTAGCACACTGGGAGGCCGAGTTGGGAGGATTGCTCAAGGCCAGAAGTTCAAGACCAGCCTGCACAACATAGCAAGACCCCATTTCTACAAAAAAAAAAAAAAAAAATATATATATATATATATATATATTGTAATTAGCTGGGAGTGGTGGAACACCCCTGTAGGCCTAGCTACATAGGAAGCTGGGGTGGCAGGATCGCTTGAGCCCATGAGTTTGAGGCTGCAGTAAGCCAAGACAGTACTACTGCACTCTAGCCTGGGCAACAGAATGAGACCCAAAAAAACAAAAACAAAACATTTTCCTTTAATTATGTGAACATACATATGATGGCTACTTTGAAGCCTGACTACTAACTCCAACATCTGAGTCAACTTGGAGCCACTTTCTATTGACTGCCTTTTTTCCCTGAGTATAGATCACCCTTTCCTGTTCCTGTGCTTGTCTGGTAATTTTTGGTTTAATGTTGGACATTCTGATACATGTAGTGGCTCTGCATTCTACTATATTTTCCTTGGGATTATTGGCAGGGGGGTGGTTTCCTAGTAGACAAATAACTTCCCTGGACTAAACTGTAGACTTTGCTCCTTACAGTGTTCCACAACTGGTATCTCTGTGTAGTTCTTACAGATTTTTTTTTTTTTTTAGACAGTCTTGCTCTGTCGCCCAGGGTAGAGTACAATGGTGTGACCTCAGCTCACTACAACCTCTGCCTCCTGGGTTCGAGTAATTCTCATGCCTCAGTCTCCCTAGCGGCTGGAATTACAGGCATGCACCACCACACCCAGCCAATTTTTATATTTTTAGTTGAGACGGGGTTTCACCATGTTGGCCAGGCTGGTCTCTAACTCCTGGCCTCAATTGATCCACCTAGCTCAGCCTCCCAAAGTGCTGGGATTACAGGCATAAGGCACCGCACCCAGCCTGGCCACTACAGGTCTGCCTGTGTAACTGATGATTGACCAAGAATTTGGCCAGAGATTTTACTCAGATTTGGGGCCTGTTCTCATTGTACTTTCTTTGTTTCTGGGGATTCCTCCCTAATTTTCAGCCTTAAGATTATGTCCACTGATACCTCAAGTCCATAAAATTTCACATATCTGCCACCTGGTTCCCCATGGTTAGAGAATGCATTCAATTTAAAAAAGAAGCAAACTCATGAAGTTCACCTTGTGTAGATTCTGTCTTTCAAAGACAGAACTCTACCTCCCTAATCTCTGCCTTTTATTCACCAGGCCTCATGGAGTCTGCCCATGCAGGTGTAGTTTAGAGGTACATCCAGGGATTTTAGCAGAGTTTACAGTCAGGTTATGAGGTTCACCCTTTTCTGTGGTTTTCTTACTTTCAAGCCCTCCTGCTAAATTTTCAGAAGCTTTTTCTATCACAAACTCTGTTTCTGCCACCATAAGAAAGTAAGGCTGGAGTTTTCCACTGCCACTTTCCTCTACTGTGGGAGTTGTTGAATGCCCTCAGGCAAATTTTTTTTAAGCTGCAAATTCATGATTCTTATCACTCCCAGTTGCCATTTTTCAAAAGTAAGCACTCCTCTAGCTTCTATCTGCTTTTGGAACCTTTCCAGTTCCTTTTAATACATTTTTTACAGATTTTCTAATATTATCTGTGGGAAGGTTTCAGAGACCACTTCACTCTGCCACCATTACTGGAAATTCCCCCTGTGGGATGGATTTTAAAATATTAAGAATCTAATATTTGTGGAGCTGTAATAGATCTGGGGTTTGGGGAAGAGTCTGAGATGACACCCATGTTTCTAGCCTGAGTGACGGACTGACTACAGTAGTGTCAAAAATGAAATAGACTATAGAAGAGCAACTTTAAGGAAATTACAGGAAAGTTATGTTTTAGACAAACTGAAGCTAAAATACCTCTGGGAAATTCAAACAGAAACTAAGACTTGGAATCATGCTCCTAAAGCCATGGGAGTGGATGAACTATGACAGGAAGAACATGTAAATAAAAGAAATAGTAATCAAAAATAGAACATTTAGGGATACAAAGGCTGTAAGATGATAAAATGACCAACAAAATTGACCAAGAAGGAATTGTCAGGAAGAAGGAAAAGGACCAGGAATGTGTGGTTCCCACAAGAAAGAAGGAACAATTGCAACCAGTATGAAATAATGCAGACAGGGCCAATCAAATAAAGACTGAAAAGAATACACTGCAATCGGCAACTGTGAAGTCACTGGTGACCCTGGCAAGCTTCAGTGGAAACCAAATACCACAGGGCTGAGGATTAGATGTAAGTGAATAAAGAAGAGAGAGCAAGTGTAGAATACCTTTGATATTTCTAGATAAAGAGGAAGAGAGACAAATGAATGGTAGCTAAAGATGCAAGGGGACAAGATCAAGGACATATTTGCAAGTATCGAGTTTGAACAACGAGCATCAAGTTCTGAGACTGAAAATTTAATGATAGAGTTGAGTATTATGCAAATATTTAGGAGAGGATCTGGGTCCAAACTTGGGAAGTAAATATCAGAGAAGGCTTTCAAAAAGAAGTAAAGCCTGGGAAGAGTCTTGAAGACTAAGTAGTAGTTAGGTAGGTGAATGCCACAAGGTAAAAACAAAAACAAAAACAAAAAAAACATGGTGGACTTTCTGTTCCAATCGAGATGAAGTAACAGCAAGAAGATTTATCCTTCTGAAAAAAATTTAGAAACCAGACAAAATATATTAAACGATGGCTTTCAAGACACCAGACATCAGGTGATAAAAAACAGTGATCCCTAAGAAATGAAAAACAAGTAAGGTGAACCCTATGACTGCCCCAGCTTACTGTCTAGAAAATGTTTCTGGACCATGGCACAGGAAGAAGAAATCCAAGCACAGACCAGTAGTCTTTAGAGTTGAAGAACTGAGCTGGAAGTCTGGGAAAGAAGAGTGCTATACAGAGACAGAACTCTGAAAATCTGAAGGAGACCCCATTAAGTACTCAAGGGAGTACTGATAATCAGATATATAAGAAGAAACCGCACAGGGCCAGGGAAAAAACTAACCTGTATTCTTTGTTTTGTTTTGTCTGTTTGGGGTTTTTTTTGAGATGGAGTCTTACTCTGTCACCCAGGCTGGGGTGCAGTGGTGCAATCTCCACTAACTGTAACCTCTGCCTCCCAGGTTCAAGTGATTCTCCTGCCTCAGCCTTGCAAGTAGCTGAGATCACAGGCTCCTGCCATTGTGCCCAGCTAATTTTTGTATTTTGAGTAGAGAAAAGGGTTTTACCATGTTGGCCAGGTTGGTCTCAAACTCCTGACCTTAAGTGATCCTCCCGCCTCAGCCTCCCAAAGTGCTGGGATAACAGGCATGAGCCACCATGCCTGGCTTTTGTTTGTTTCTAAGACAGGGTCTCGCTCTATCACCCAGGTTGGAGTGCGGTGACATGACCTTGGCTCACTGCAGCCTCGACCTCCCAGGCTGAAGTAATCCTCCTACCCAAGCCCCCCAAGGAGCTTTTTGTACTTTTTGCAGAGATAAGGTTTTGCCATGTTGCCCAGGCTGCCCTGTAGTTCTCTCGATTACAGAGAAAAGTACTCAAGTTTAAATGGATAAGAAATAGTACCTCTTCCAAAAAGCTAGATTGGAAAACTTTGTAATTCACAGGGCATCAGTTAAAATACTAATAAAAGTCTTGCTTTAGTAGGGTAGAAAAATTAACCCTAGACTAAATGCAGCTCTGGACTCACATGACAAAGCTTAAAAGCAAGGCTCAAAAGTATCACTGTTTCCAAATAATTTAACCACCACCCAGAACAAAGTTCAAGAACACTTATAGTGATACAAAAAATATCCAAAACCCCAGTAGGTAAAATTTACAATGTCTAGCACTTAATCTGAAATAACCAGACATGCAAAGAAGCAGGAAAATAAATACTGAGAAAAAAAAAGTAAATCAATTAAAACTGATCCAGAAATTATAGAGATGACAGAACTGGTAGATAGGGATATTAAAATAAGTATTATGATTATATTTCTATGTTTAAGATGTTATAGGAAAGGTTGAATATATTAAGTAGAGATATAAGACATAAAAAAGACTTCATATCAAACTTTTAAGATAAATATTACAATGTTTGATATTAAAGAAAATACACTTGATATGTTTTGGCTCTGTGTCCCACCCAAATCTCATGTTGAATTGTAATTCCCAGTGTTGGGGGAGGAACATAATGGGAGGTGATTGGATCATGAGGGTGGATTTCCCCTTCCTGTTCTCATGATAGTGAGTTCTAATGAGCTCTGATGGTTTATAAGTGTGTAGCACTTCCCACTTGACTCTCTCTCTTTCCTGCTCTACCATGTGAAGGCTGTGCCTGCTTCCCCTTTGACTTCCACCATTACTCTAAGTTTCCTGAGGCTTCCCAGCCATGCTTCCTGTCCAGCCTGCACAACTGTGAGTCAACTAAACCTCTTTGCTTCATAAATTACCCAGTCTCACATAGTTCTTTATAGCAATGTGAGAACAGACTAATGCAATACTGTAAGAATTTAATGGCAGATTAAACAATGCAGAAGAAAAGATTAGTAACCTTAAATAATCTCAACAGAAACTATTCAAAATGAAACAGAGACAAAAAAAGCTGAAAATAAATGAATGGGGCATCAGCAAACTGTGAAATAAATTCAAGTGGCCAAATATGCTTGTAACTAGAGGTCCCAAAGGTAGAGGGACAGAAAAATATTTGAATAATCATCAATAATTTCCCAAATTTGAAGAAAACTATAAACCCACATTCTAATCCAGATTAAAGTTCAACAAGCCCCAACCACATGAAACATAAAATTACTCCATAGAATAACATAATCAAATCGCTTAAAACAGTGGTAAAGAGAAAAGTATATAAGCAGCCAGAGAAAAAAGAAACATCATATATGTGGAACAAAGATAAAAACTAGAGCAGATATATCACCTGAAACAATGCAAGCTAGAAGACATTGACATGATATCTTTAAAGTACTGAAAGCAAAAAAATAAACCTGTCGACTTAGATTTGTTTAAACAGGGAAAATATTTTTCAAAGATGAAGGTGAAATAATATAATTTAAGGTAGTTCTTTATAGGTTAAAGATGTATACTATAAACTCAACAGTAACCACTAGAACTACACAACAAAGAATTATAGTTGTATTAAATTTTTATCACTGTTGTAACGAATTACCACAAACTTAGTGGCTTAAACACCACAAATGTATTATCTTATACTTCCGTAGAATAGGAATCCAACACAGATCTCACAGGGCTAAAATCGAGGGGTTGACAGGGCCATATTCCCTTCTGGATGATTTAGGGAAGAACCTGTTTCCTTGTATTTTTTAGTTTTTAGAAGCCAGCCACCTTCCTTGGCTTATGGTCCCCTCCCCCATCCGCAGAGGAAGCAGTTTCATGTCTCTGTGTCTTTCTTCCATAGTGACATCTTCTTCCACTTTAAGGAGCTTTGTGTTTACACTGGGCCTACAGGAAAAATGCAGGATAATCTTCCTATTTTGAGGTCACCTTATTAGCAGCCTTGATTCCATCTGAAACCTTAACTCCTTTTTGCCATGTCATTTAACAGATTCACAGGTTCCTGAGATTATTATGCTGACATCTTTAGGGGCCGTTATTCTTTTTTGTTTGTTTTTTGTTTTTGAGACAGGGTCTTGCTGTGTTGCCCAGGCTGGATGCAGTGGTACAATCACAGCTCACTGCAGGCTCAAGTGGTCCTCCTGCCTCAGCCTCCTGAGTAGATAGGACCACAAGCATATGCCATCACCACCACATTTGGCTAATTTTTTTATAGAGATGGGAGTCTCACTATGTTGCCCAGACTGGTCTCAAACTCCTGTGCTCAAGTGATCTTCCCACCTTCGCCTCCTAAAGTGCTGGGATTATAGGTGTGAGACACTGAGCCCAGCCTAATGTGATTATTGATGTGACTGGGTTCAAATCTACCAACTTAGTATTTGCTATTTGTCCAATATGTTCTTTGTCCATTTTCCTTAGGTTTATGCCTTCCTTTGAATTCATTGTTTTTCAGTCTATGGCCACACCACCCTGAACATACCTGATCTTGTCTGAATTAATTGAGTATTTTTCACATTCAATTTTACCTTCTTTGTTGGCTTATTAGTTGTGCTAGGCAGAATGATGGCCCTTACGCCAGGCATGGTAGCTGATACCTGTAATCCCAGCACTTTGGAAAGCTGAGATGGGAAGATTCATTGAGCCCAGGAGTTTGAGACCAGCCTGGGCAACGTTGTGAAACCTTGTCTTTATAAAAAATTTTAAAATTAGCAGGGCATACTGGTACACTCCTGCAGTCCCAGCTACTCAAGAGGCTGAGGTGGGAGGATAGCTTGAGTCCAGGAGGTCAAGGATACAGTGAGCCATGATTGCGCTACTGCACTCCAGCCTGGGTGACAGAGTGAGACTCTGTCTCAAAATAATGACAATAATAATAATCACATTAAATGTAAGTGGTCTAACTCCAATTAATCAGCAGAGATTGTCAGACTGGATAAAAAGCAATCCATCTATATGCAGCCTATTAGAAATTGACTTTAAATGTAAAGACACAGATAGGTTAAAAGTTAAAGGATGGAAGAAGATATATTATGTTAACACTAATCAAAAGTAGCTGAAGTAGCTATATTAATATCAGACAAAATAGATTTCAGAGAAAACAATGTTACCAAAGATAAAGGGAATTGTATCATAATGACGAAGGAGTCAATTCATCAAGAGGAATAACAATCCTAAACATTTACACATCTAATAATAAACTTCAAAATACGTCAAGCAAAAGCTGATCAAACAATGAGGAGAAACAGATATATCTATAATTATGATATTTCATCACCACTCTCTAAATAACTGATGGAAGGAGACAGAAAATAAGTAAGAAATGTTGAAGATTGAACAACATTAACAAATTTGACCTAACTGACATTTATATTCACCCAACAACAGAATACATATTCAACTGCACATGGGACATTTACCAGGATAGACCATATTATGAGCCATAAAACAGGTGCCAATAAATTCAAAAGGATTCAAGTCATACAATGTTCTCTGGCCACAATGGGATTAAATTACCAATGAATAATATAACAATATGTAGAAAATTCTCCCAAATATTTGGAAACCACATAACACACTTCTAAATAACCCAAGAGTCAAAGGAGCAGTCAAAATGGAAATTAAACAGTATTTTGAACTGAATAAAACTGTAACACAAAATATCAAAATTTGTGTGATATAGCTAAAGGCAATACTTAGAGGAAAATGTATAGCCTAAAAATGTCTACATTAGAAAAGAGAGAAGTCTCAAACTAATGACTTCAAATTACATTCTAAGAAAAATAAAATAAAATTACATTCTAAGAAACTAAAAAGGGCAAATGAAACCCAAATTAAGCCAAAGAAATACAATAATAAAGTTTAGTGCAGAAATCAGCCAGGCACGGTGGCTCACACCTGTAATCCCAGCATTTTTGGGAGACCAAGGTAGATGGATCATTTGCAGCCAGGAGTTTGAGACCAACCTGGCCAACATGGTGAAACCCCATCTCTACTAAAAATACAAAAAGTAGCCAGGTGTGGTAGTGCATGCCTGTAGTCCTAGCTAATGAGGAGGCTGAGGCACGAGAATCACTTGAACCCAACAGGCAGAGGTTGCAGGGAATGGAGATTGTGCCACTGCACTCCAGCCTCGGGAACAGAGAAAGACTCTCTTTTTTTTTTTTTTTTTAACAACAACAAAAAAATTAATTAGAGGTCCCAAAGGGAGAGGGACAGAAAAATATTTGAATAATCATCAATAATTTCCCAAATTTGAAGAAAACTATAAACCCACATTCTAATCCAGATTAAAGTTCAACAAGCCCCAACCACATGAAACATAAAATTACGCCATAGAATAACATAATCAAATCACTTAAAACAGTGGTAAGGAGAAAATTATGTAAGCAGTCAGAGAAGAAAGAAATATCATATATGTGAAACAAGATAAAAACTAGAGCAGATATATCACCTGAAACAATGCAAGCTAGAAGACATTGACATGATATCTTTAAAGCACTGAAAGCAAAAAAGAACCGTCAACTTAGATTTGTTTAAACAGGGAAAATATTAAATGTAATATTAAAAAAAAAAAAAAAGGATTAGCGCAGAAATCAGTAAAATAGAAAACAGAAAAACAATAGAGAAAAATGAATAAAACCAAACATGGTTCTTTGAGAAACACTAACCAATCTAATCAGGAGAAATGAGAGAGCAAGAGCCAGAGCAAGAGACAAGAAGACACAAATTACCAGTATCAGGAACGAGACAGACGATATAACTAAAGGTTCTATAGATGTTAAAAGGACAGTAAGAGACTATAATGAACTTCATGCGAATAAATTTGACTAATGGGATGAAATGCACAAATTTCTTGAAAGACACAATCTGCCAAAGCTCACTCAAGAAGAAAGAGACAGCCTACATAACAATGTATCTATCACATAAATTGAATTTTTTTTTTTTTTTTTTTTGAGATGGAGTCTCGCTCTGTCGTCCAGGCTGGAGTGCAGTGGCCGGATCTCAGCTCACTGGAAGCTCCGCCTCCCGGGTTTATGCCATTCTCCTGCCTCAGCCTCCCGAGTAGCTGGGACTACAGGCGCCCGCCACCTCGCCCAGCTGGTTTTCTTTGTACTTTTTAGTAGAGAAGGGGTTTCACCGTGTTAGCCAGGATGGTCTTGATCTCCTGACCTCGTGATCCACCCGTCTCGGCCTCCCAAAGTGCTGGGATTACAGGCTTGGAATTTCTAGTTTAAAACTTTTCACAAAGAAAATTCTAAGTACAGATGGTTCACTGGAGAATTATATTTAACATTTAAGGAATAAATAATACCAATTGCACAAAACCTCCAGAAAACTGAAGAAAAGGAAAAATTTCTCAACTCATTCTATGAGGCCAGTCAATAAACAGATGTAAAACTTCATGACAAAAATTTGATAAATCAAATATAAAAATATACCAAAATAATAATATCATGATCAGGCCAGACGCGGTGGCTCACGTCTGTAATCCCAGCACTTTGGGAAGCCAAGGTGGGTGGATCACGAGGTCAGGAGTTCAAGACCAGCCTGACCAATATGCTGAAACCCCCTCTCTACTAAAAATATAAAAATTAGCCAGGCGTGGTGGCACGCGCCTGCAGTCTCAGCTACTCAGGAGACTGAGGCAGGAGAATCGCTTGAACCCTGGAGGCGGAGGTTGCAGTGAGCCAAGATCAAGTCACTGCATTCCAGCCTGGGTGACAGAGTGACACTTCATCTCAAAAAATAATAAATAAATAAATAATAATAATATCATGACAAAGCGGGGTTTACTCCAGGAATGTAAGGTTGGTTTAACTTTTGAAATCAATCATATTATTCACCATATTAACATACTAAAAACAACAAAAAAAATCTCAATAGATGCAGAAAAAGCATTTGATAAAATCCATCAACTATTCCTGATAAAAACTCACATCAAACTAGGAATAGAAAGAAATTCCCTACACCTGATGAAAGGTATCTTCAAAAAACCTACAGCTAACATCAGACTTATAGCTGACTTACAGACTTGTAGCTTTCAAAAAACCTACAGCTAACATGTAGACTTTCACCACTTCGATTCAACATTGCATTGGAGGCCCAGCATGGCAGCTTACACCTGTAATCCCAGCACTTTGAGAGGCTAAGGCAGGAAGATTGCTTGAAGCCAGGAGTTCCACACAGCCTGGACAACAAAGCAAGAGCCCATCTCTACAAAAAGAAAAAATACATAAAAAACATTATAGTGGAAGTTCTAGCCAGGGCAATAAGGCAAGAAAAAGAAATAAGAGGCATCCAGGTTGGAGAAGAAGTAAAGCTGTCTTTATTTATAGACAATATGATTATATAGAGAGAAAATCCTATGGAATTTATAAAAAGATGCTAACAGAATGAATAAGTAAGTTTAGCAAGATTACAAGATACAAGACCAATATACAAAAAGTAATTGTATTTCTATATACCAGCAACAATCACTGAGTTCTTTGAAAACATCAAGTATAACAGCATCAAATATAAGAAATACACAAATACATACACCTACTATGTACCCACTAAAAACTTTTTAATGAAATATGGATAAATCTGACAAAAGACATGTAAGATCTCTGTTGGAGGAGGAGGTGCAAAAAAATAAAAATAAAGACGTGCAAGATCTGTACACTAGCTGGGAGTCAGTGTACAGATCTTGCACATTCTTAGATTTTTTTTAGAATTACAGATAAACCTGACAAAAGAGTGCAAGATCCGTACACCAATGCCCAGCTGGTATACATATTTTTCTTGCACATCTTTCATCAGATTTATCTGTAATCCTAGCACTTTGGGAGGCTGAGGCAGGTGGATCGCTTAAACTCAGGAGCTGGAGACCAGCCTGGGCAACATGGTGAAGAAATAACTCTACAAAAAATTAGCCAGATGTGGCAGCACACACTTGTAGTCCCAGCTAGTTGGGGGGCTGAGGCAGGAGGATCACTTGAGCTCAGGAGGTCAAGGCTGCAGAGAGCCAAGATCACACCACTGCACTCCAGCCTGGGTGACATAGTGAGACCCTATCTCAAACAAACAAACAAAAAGATCTGTACACCAAAACTACATCACATCACTGAGAAAAAGGATAGATTATTTAATTAAATGGAGAGATACACTGTGCTCATGGGTCTGAAAATGCAACATTATTATTAGGCTGATGAGTTTCTCCAAATTGATCTACACTCCCAATACAATCCCAGTGAAAATTCCAGAAGACTTTTTTTTTTTTTTTGAGGCAGAGTCTTGCTCTGTCGCCCAGGCTGGAGTGCAGTGGCCGGATCTCGCTCACTGGAAGCTCCGCCTCCTGGGTTCACGCCATTCTCCTGCCTCAGCCTCCTGAGTAGCTGGAACTACAGGTGCCTGTTACCACGCCCAGCTAATTTTTTTGTATATTTAGTAGAGAAGGGGTTTCACCGTGTTAGCCAGGATGGTCTCGATCTCCTGACCTCGTGATCCACCCGCCTTGGCCTCCCAAAGTGCTGGGATTACAGGCGGGAGCCACCGCGCCCGGCCTCCAGAAGCCTTTTTAAAAAGAAACTGACAAGATAATTCTAAAATTTATATGGACATGCAAAAAACCTAAAATGGGCAATTTTGATCAAGAACAAAGTTTTTAAACATCATCTGATTTAAACATATATTACAGCTGGGCTCAATGGCTCACACCTATAATCCCAGCACTTTGGGAGGCCGAGGTGGGTGGATCATGAGGTCAGAAGTTCAAGATCAGCCTGGCCAACATAATGAAACTCCGTCTCTACTAAAAAATACAAAAAATTAGCTGGGCGTGGTGGTGGGCGCCTATAATCCCAGCTACTCGGGAGGCTGAGGCAAGAGAATTGCTTGAACCTGGGAGGCGGAGGTTGCAGTGAGCCAAGATTGCGCCATTGCAGTCCAGCAGGGCAACAGTGCAAGACTCCATCTGAAAATAAATAAATAAAAATAAAAATAAAAAATAAAATAAACATATATTACAAAGCTAGAGTTAGGCCAGGCGTGGTGGCTCACTCCTATAATCCCAGCAGCTTGGGAGGCTGAGGTAGGTGGATTGCTTGAGTCCAGGAGTTCGAGACCAGCCTGGGCAACATGGTGAAACCCCATCTCCACTAAAATAATAAAGGGAAAAACAAAAACAAAAACAAAGAAACTAGCAGGCATGGTGGTCATGCCTATAGTCGTAGCTACTTGGGAGGCTGAAGTGGGAGATTCACCTGAGCACGAAGGTCAAGGCTGCAGTGGGCCAAGACTGTACCACTGCACTCCAACTGAGCAACCACAATGAGACCCTGTCTCAAAAAAGAAAGCTATAGTTATCAAGACAGTGTGGAACTCATGTCAATATAGGCAAACAGATAAATGAGACCAAATCGTATAGAGAAGTAGACCTATAAACATGTGCTTAATTGATTTTCAACAAAGGTAAAATGGCAATTCAGTGTAGAAAGGATGGAAAAAATGTCCTAAAACAACTGGATATTCATATGCCCAAAAAAAAAAAAAAAAATCTATCCATAGCTCTCACAACGTAAGAAATAACCCTAGACCTAAATGTAAAACCTAAAATTATTAAACTTTTATAGCTGGGCACAGTGGCTCATGCCTGTAATCCCAGCACTTTGAGAGGCTGAGGCAGGCGGATCACCTGAGGTCAGGAGTTTGAGACCAGCCTGACCAACATGGTGAAACCCCATCTCTACTAAAAATACACAAATTGGCCGGGCGCGGTGGCTCACGCCTGTAATCCCAGCACTTTGGGAGGCCGAGGCGGGTGGATCACGAGGTCGGGAGATCGAGACCATCCTGGCTAACATGGTGAAACCCCGTCTCTACTAAAAATACAAAAAATTAGCCGGGCGAGGTGGCGGGCGCCTGTAGTCCCAGCTACTCGGAGGCTGAGGCAGGAGAATGGCGTGAACCCGGGAGGCGGAGCTTGCAGTGAGCCGAGATCGCGCCACTGCATTCCAGCCTGGGCGACAAAGCGAGACTCGCTCTCAAAAAAAAAAAAAAGAAAGAAAAAAAAAAAAATACACAAATTATCCAGGCATGGTGGTGCACACCTGTAGTCTCAGCTACTTGGAAGGCTAAGGCAGAAGAATCGCTTGAACCTGGGAGAGGGAGGTTGCAGTGAGCCAAGATCATGTCACTGCACTCCAGCCCAGGTGAGACTCTGCCTCAAAAATTAAAAAATAAATAAAATTATGAATCTTTCAGAAGAAAACTTAGAAGAAAATCTTTCTCAGCTACAACACCAAAAACACAATCCATAAAAGAAATATTAATAAACCAGACTTCATCAAAATTAAGATCTGCTCTTTGAAAGACACTGCTAAGAGAATGAAAAAATAAGTTACAGACTGGGAGAGAATATTTGCAAATCACATATCTGAGAAAGAGCTTGTATGCAGAAAATATATATGTAAGAAAACAACACAGTTTTTTTTTTGGTTTTTTTTTTTTTTTTTTTTTTTTTTTTTTCCAGATAGGGTCTCACTCTGTCACCCAGGCTAGAGTGTAGTGGCATGATCAAAGCTTACTGCAGCTTCAACCTCCCAGGCTCAAGCAATTCTCCTGCCTCAGCCTCCTGAATAACTGGGACTACAAGTGTGCACCACCACACCCAGATAATTTTTGCCACTTTTTAAAAATGGGGAAAAATATTAACACTTTACCAAAAAAACATGAATGGCAAATAAGCACACAAAAAATATTCAACATCATTAGTCATTAGGAAAATGCAAACCAAAACCACAGTGAGACTCAATTAAACACCTATTACAATGTATAAAATTAAAAAGATTTGCCATACCAAGTGCTGGCAAGAATGTGGAGCAACTGGAAATTTGATACATTACTCACAGAAATGTAAAATGGTACAATCACTTTGAAAAACACTTGGGCAGTTTGATAAAAAGTTAAATATACCCATACAATATAGGCAGGGTGCAGTGGCTCACGCCCGTAATCCCAACACTTTGGGAGGCCAAAATGGGTAGATCACTGAGGTCAGGGGTTTGAGACCAGCCTGGCCAACATGGTGAAACCCTGTCTCTACTAAAAATACAAAAATTAGCTGGGGATGGTGGCAGGTGCCTGTAATCCCAGCTACTTGGGAGACTGAGGTAAAAGAATCTCTTAAATCAGGAAGCAGAAGTTGCAGTGAGCCGAGATGGTGACAGCGCACTCCAGCCTAGGTGACACAGTGAGACTCTGTCTCAAAAAAATAAAAAATAAAATAAAACATACAATGTAACCCAGCTGTTCCACTCTCACATATTTACCCAGGAGAAATTAAAGTACACAAATGTTCCTAGCGTCTTAATCTGTAATAACCAAAATCTGGAAGCAATCCAATATCCATTAACAGGTAAATGGATAAACAAATTATATCTATACAATAGAATACAACTTAGGAATGTTTAAAAGCCAGCTACTACAGGCTGGGTGCAGTGGCTCATGTCTGTAATCCCACCACTTTGGGAGGCCGAGGTGGACAGATCACCTGAGGTCAGGAGTTTGAGACCAGCCTGGCCAACATGGTGAAAACCCGTCTCTACTTAAAAAAATACAAAAATTAGCTGGGCATGGTGGCGCATGCCTGTAGTCCCAGCTACTTGGTAGGCTGAGGCACAAGAATCACTTGAACCCTGGAGGTCGAGGTTGTGGATAGCAGAAATAGCGCCACTGCACTCCAGCCTGAGCAACAGAGTGAGACTGCATCTCAAAAATAAAAACAAAAAAAGCAGCTACTAGCATATATGATGACATGAATGGACATAAAAATATTATGCTAAGTAAAAGCAGCTAAACACAAAAGACTACATATTCCATGATTCGATATTAATGCAAAGTCTAGAAAATGCAAATTTATAGAGACAGCAGATCAATGGATGCCTAGGACTAGGGGTGGGAATAGGGATGACACACAGGAACTTTTGGATAAACGGGGACAAGGGAAGTTTTGGGGGTGACAGAAATGTTATCCAACTGTACTGCAGGAAAAAGGGAAAAAAAAAAAGAAATGTTATCAAACTGGATTGTAATAATGATTTACAACTCTAAGTATTTACTAAAACCACTGAATCATATGCTTAAAAGGAATGTTTTCTTATATAAATTATACCTCAATAAAGTTGTTAAAAAGAAATATGTGTGTAATATGAGATTCAATTTATTTAAAAATTACAGACAATCTATAATGACTAAAAGCAGATCAATTTCCTACAGGAGGGGGTGAGAAGGACAGATTACAAAAGGGCAGAAGAAATGTTGGAGTTGATACATATATTCATTATCTTTTTATGGTGATGGTTTTATAGAGACAGATATAAATAAACTAACCAAATTGTATACTTTAAGCATGTACAGTTTATGATATGACAATTATACTTCAAAAAAGCTGCTTTCTAAAAGTATGGCGCCCACAGAAGAACAAGTATTCCATGTGGGTGGAGTGGAAAGGAGAAAGGAGTAACAAAAGAGCCATTCATGCACCCAAAAGCATATTTATAACGGTTGCACAATGTCCATTTTCCCCTCATTAGACAGACTGCTTTCATTTTTTTCATAAAATAAGTATCATCTCACCATTGTGTGCAAAGTTTTATTTAGAAACTATTGCTTTAGACAGATTCCCAGAAGTAGAAGAACAGTGTGACTATTTTAAAGTTAGGCAGACAGATTTTCATTTATTAAAAAATTTGTTTTAAAGAAAAAGCCTGTTTATCATTTTAAAAAAATTATGTACTGTATTTTTAAGGAAACAGAAACAGCAGACATGGAACAAATTATTTTATTTGAGAAACTATGAAGTAGGCTGGGCGTGGTGGCTCACGCCTGTAATCCAAGCACTTTGGGAGGCCAAGGCGGGTGGATCACCTGCGGTCAGGAGTTCAAGACCAGCCTGGCCAACATGATGAAACCCTGTCTCTACAAAAATACAAAAAATTAGCTGGGTATGATGGCGGGTGCCTGTAATCCCAGCTACTCAGGAGGCTGAGGCAGGAGAATCACTGGAACCCAGGAGACAGAGGTTGCAGTGAGCCGAGATTGCACCACTGCACTCCAGCCTGGGCAATAAGAGCGAAACTCCATCTTTAAAAAATAAAATAAAATAAAAAAAGAAACTATGAAGTAATACTAAAAATGTTTAGGGGATAATAAAGGGTTGGGTGGAATTTCCTTGAGCAATTTTTTCTAGCACTAGATAGAAATCATAAAAACTAAACCAATTCTGAACAAACCATATGTCATATGATCACTGCCCAGGTAGATACATCTGTTTCTTCTTCAAGAAGTCTTATTCATAATGATGAAAGGTTTCGATTCATATTCTCTTTCTCCATCTCTCCAGTTCTCTTCTCCTCTTCCTTCTTCCTTTCTCCTTGCCTCCACTCTGAGGCCACCCTCTCCAAATTAAGTAAGCCAGGCCCAGCAATTAATGACATAATTAAAGATAACAAAACAAAACTCTCCATCACCATCTATTCCATTTTAAGTAGGAGTCTGTAAGGCCACACACAGGATGTTCACACTTACCTGGTCACATAATCACAATTCATATAGGGGTTCTCCTTGGTAAGGCACATGCTATCCTAGTATCTACTTAATATTAAATAACAATTTATAAAAATTCAGCTTTCAACACATTTTGATTTGAGACACAATGATATTGAAATAAAAACCCACCACTGTCACTAATAAAAATCCTACCAATGGAAAGGAATGTCTTCCTGCAGTAGCAAAGCCAGTGGGGTCTAATGACACACCACATCCCAATTCTCAGCAACTAAAGCTGAGACTGGAGAATATGACAGGGTTTATCTTTATAGAAATTAATTAAAAGTTAGTCTTCTGAGAGTCTCCTTACAGAAAATAAGACCATCCACTAAATGGGAAAGAGAGGGATGACACCTGCGGTGTTAACAAGAGATGGTCAAGTTCTGCCAGTTAGTAAGGAGTTGTTAAGGGACCCACACCAAAATCCCCACCAACTCTTGCTTTGTAAGTGCTACAGACTGAATGTTTGTGTTCTCCCAAAATTCGTATGTTGAAATCTAGCTAACCCCCCTAGTGATGGTATTAGGAGGCAGGGCCTTTGGAAGGTAATTAGGTCATGAAGTTGGAGCCCTTGTGAATGTGATTAGGGCTCTTAGAAAACGGACCAGAGAGAGTTTGTCTTCCTCTTCCACCATGTGAGAACATAGCTAGAATGCAGTGTCTATGCAGACTGGCCCCTCACTAGACACCAAATCGGCCAGCACCTTCAGTTGGGATTTCCCAGCCTCCAAGCAACAGTGAGAAATAAATTTCTGTTGTTTATAAACCACCCAGTTTATGGTATTCTGTTACAGCAGTCTGAATGAATTAAGACAATAAATTAGCTTACAAAGTAGCCAATAAACACAATTTCAAACTCACTGTACACAGCAAAAGCTAGATAAGTAGATTAAAGAATCAGAACTATTAGGAGATTAGAGGAGAAAATGGGTAGTCATGAAGGGAAAAAAAATAAGGAAAGGGTGTTGTGGTCCAAGAACTAACACAACAAAAACAAACAAGTAAAAAAAAAAAAAAAAAAAAAAAAAAAACCTGAAAAACAAACCCAAAACAACAACAAAACATGAAGGGAAACAGCACTGCTTAGGTTTCTGTCATCAGTTTCGTAAGGTTATCCCTCTGTTGCTGCCCACACCCCACACTCTATCTTCTGATAAGAAGTAAGCTCAGGCCTTACATGGAGCCAGCACAAGAGTTCTCAGTAAAAGAAGGCAGCAGACGGCTATCTGGGTGGTTGGCTCATTTATCCTCTAAGTCATTTATTTGTTTCACAGAAAGCCACTGGCTTGCTAAGGGTCAAAATGCCGTGTGTGATTATTGACTGGAAACAGGGAGCTGATGCTGTTAGACAGAACACGTCAGTCTTCCCAAAGCCAAACCTTACACACAGGGATACCTAAGTGGACTTTCATTTCCTGCACTCAAATAAAGCACTTTTTTCTCTGCCACACAGCAGGATTGGCAGCAATTAATTGTCAGAACTGCTTAAACTGTACACGTTCTTATAATGTACACAATTAATTGGCTGGACTGCTTATACTGTACACATTCCAGGACCCAGTCAACAAGCCTCTGTGCTCCTCCTGCAAACAATTCAGAGGTTCATGGTGCAGAAAGGGTGCAATACCTAAACTAAGCAGGACAGGCTTGTCCCTCTTTAAGCTGAGAAAGGGGAATAAATTGATGACATTCCTTTCTACTTTTGGAATTGCAAAAGGTCCACAACATCTGCCTTTGGATTCAATATATGTATGTTTCCAAAAGAGTGAAAAATGCAGACTGACAATCCAAATGCCTTTGCAGCTCTGCAGGCATTTCAGGCAAGACAAAAGCAATTTATGATATAATTTCTCTCCACTTTGAATGCAGAGCTGCTTGACCTACCTTAGTGAAAACAGTACAAACTAGAAACTGGTGCTGCTAGCCAGTCATCCCTAATTAGAATGAGATCTGCAGTGCATACTTTTCTCTTCCCTTCCCTAGTGCATTAAGCAGAAGTTTGAACTCCCAAGTTCTCTCCGAAAAGAAATGCCAAGGCAATTCTAAACGCACAAGGCAATCTTACCACCTTTCCAGAGCTATACATGGCCTTCAGGGTAAGAAGCTAGCTCCTAAGCCTGATATAGGTCAAATATAACTTATCTGGATCTGAAGATTTCACTTTGCCCCATTTTTTTTTTTTTTTTTTTTTTTTTTTTTTTTTTTAGCAATACTTGCAGTTCTCAATATGTAATGCCAAACTTTGTAATACCTCCATGCAACACTGCATGCAGCAAAAGCCCACTCCCACTCCTGGGGTTCATAGTTCAAATTCAACATTCCTTCCCTCATGTCTACCCACTCTCCATATTAGACCACAAAGGTCTTGAAATCCTATTCACTAGCAGCAACTTCTTGCCACTGCCCACTGATGGTAAACTAGAAGAAAGAACTCTCTATAGCCAACACATCCTCAGGATCTTCCTTCCAGCATACACCTGAATTCTGTAAGACCCAAGTCTGAATTTTCATCATCCTCCAGGAGACTGTCAGATCTAAATCTACCATATTTCTAACTTTACTGGTCCATTTCTAATTTCACTGGTCATAATTATCCTATAGTATGCTGGAGCTATTTTCTTTGCTGCCCCTTCCCGATGTCCTCTGCAAACCAATATTCTTCTACCTCCCTGTAAAATCCTCTTCTCCTTTGCCATCTTGCTGCCACTTCAACTCTCACTGCAGCTAGAATCTCCCAACTAACTCGTCACTCTTCCTATTTTACCAATGACTTTGACAACTGGCTTTCAAAAGTCCTCCTCATCCCAAGTCCTACCTGAACAGTAAGAAAGTTAAGATGACAGGCCAGGTGTGGTGGCTCACGCCTGCAATCCCAGCACTTTGCGAAGCCGATCACCTGAGGTCAGGAGATCACCTGAGGTCAGGAGTTCAATACCAGCCTGACCAACATGGAAAAACCCTGTCTATACTAAAAATACAAAAAATTATCTGGGCATGATGGCACATGCCTGTAGTACCAGCTACTCAGGAGGCTGAGACAGAAGAATCGCTTCAACCCAGGAGGCGGAGGTTGCAGTGAGCCAAGATCGCGCCATTGCACTCCAGCCTGGGCAATAAGAGCAAAACTCCGTCTCAAAAAAAAAAAAAAAGGACTGAGTCCAAACAGAATCAGACTGCCTAGATTCAAATCTTGGTTCTACCATATACCTAGCTGTGTTGCCTTGGTCATGTTCCTTAACTTTTTTTCCTGAATTTCCTCATTTATAAAACAGGAACAGGCGGGTGCAGTGGCTCATGCCTGTAATCCCAGCACTTTGGGAGGCAGAGGCAGGCGGATCACGAGGTCAGGAGATCGAGACCATCCTGGCCAACATGGTGAAACCCATCTCTACTAAAAATACAAAAAAAATTGCTGGGTGTGCTGGCACGCCCCTGTGGTACCAGCTACTCGGGAGGCTGAGGCAGTAAAATCACTTGAACCCGGGAGGCAGAGGTTGCAGTGAGCAGAGATCACGCCACTGCACTCCAGCCTGGCAACAGAGTGAGACTCCGTCTCAAAAAAAAGAAGAAAAAAAAAAAAGTAACAGTAATAGTAATTCACAGCATTTGTTGTATAGATTAAGAGTTAATACATGTAAAGGGTTCTGAACGGTACCTGGCATACAGTAAACACCCAGTAAACAACAGTTAATGCTGCTATCATCATCATCATCATCATGGTCACCATCATCATCATTAAAGACTACCTCAATGTCCACAGGGGTAACTCATTTAACATGTTCTTTGAGCTTGCTTGGTTCTTTGAGCTCCTTGCCTCCAATAAGCTTCTTCTCCACTCTACCCCAGCAACCCTCTTCGACAGCTCACCCTAGATTCCACCATCAGAACTTCTCCACCTCCAAAATCTTAAATTCAAATATTACATACTCTGACCACCACCTCCTATCCTTCCAGCACTCATAATTACCCATTCCTCCTACATGTGCTTCCCATCATGGTAACCTCTAAATGCAAAACTTGTCTACTTCTGTAGCACCTTCCTATCCTTGCCTCTTTCTATACTTTGTCCTACTATCTCTCATCCACTCTTTTTACAACAGCCTCAATTTCCATACCTCATTTTCCTTCTGTACAAACTACCTAGCAAAGTTCCTATCTTGAATGAATCAAATTATCAGGCTTTTCTTGACAGAGCTCCTGAGAGCTACTGAGGAGAATCACACAACTGTAAAGATCAGCACCACAGTTATAAATGCATGGTCTCCATCTTCAAGGCTACCCAGCAATCTTTCTATTTCCCTTACCTAGTTTGCCATCTTCTATCCTTCACAATGGCTATTTTAGATCTTTACCCCACTCCCTAAACCTCTGATTTTCCTGTCTATGACCCACTCACCCCAATCTCACCTACCTCTGTTTCTACTCTTCATAAATGATCTATCACACTTAAGAATAAACAGGAATGAGATGAGAACTACAACAATTTCCTTCAACTCAGTATATAAACCCACCCTAGCTGTGTCCTACCCAATCCTTTCTCTCTGTCACAGCGAAGGAGGTATCCTGATTAAGACTAATATTGTACTCTGTGCTCAGTATTCTAACCCTCCTGCCCTATAAGGCAGTGGTTCTCAAAGCATGGTCCCTGGGCAGCAGCATTGGCACACTCCAGGAACGTTTTGGAAATGAAAATTCTCAGAACACACTCCAGACCTACTGAGTCAGAAACTGTGGAGTTGGGGCCCAGCAATCTTTTTTATTTCCATCTCCTCAGAGCAAGAAACAAAGACCAATTTATTTTTAACAAGGCCTCCAAGTGAGTCTGATGCATGCTAAAGTTTGAGAACCACAGCTCTAAGGGATTATTCGTTATTTATCCCTTTTCCTGTCTTTAATCTCTTTTTAGTACAATGGTTCTCTTGCCTGAAGAGCCTCCTATTTTACTAGGCCACATACAGTTGGCCCTTAAACAATACAGGCTTGAGCTGCGCAGGTCCACTTATGTGTGAATTTTCTTGTGAATCTGCCACCCGAGACAGTAAGACCAACTACTCCTCTTCCTCAGCCTACTCAACGTGAAGACAACAAGGATGCCTGTAAGATGATCCACTTCCACTTAATGAATACTAAATATATTTTCCCTTGGGATTTTCTTTTTCTTTCTTTTTTTTTTTTTTTTTTTTTTTTTTTGAGACAGAGTCTTGCTCTGTCACCCAGTCTGGAGTGTAGTGGTGCAATCTCAGCTCACTGCAACCTCCACCGCCTGGGTTCAAGCAATTCTCATGCCTCAGCCTCCCAAGTAGCTGGGATTACAGGTGTGTGCCACCTCGCCTGGCTAATTTTTGTGTTTTTAGTAGAGACGGGGTTTCACCATGTTGGCCAGGCTAGTCTTGAACTCCTGACCTCAAGTGATACACCTGCCTCAGCCTACCCCAATGCTGACATTACAGGCATAAGCTGCCATGCCGGCCCCCTATGATTTTCTTTTCTTTTCTTTTTATTGAGACAGAGTCTCACTCTGTTGCCCAGGCTGGAGTGCAGTGGCACAATCTCGGCTCACTGCAAGCTCCACCTCCCAGGTTCACGCCATTCTCCTGCCTCAGCCTCCCGAGTAGCTGGGACTACAGGCGCCTGCCACCACGCCCAGCTAATTTTTTGTATTTTTAGTAAAGATGAGGTTTCACCATGTTAGCCAGGATGGTCTTGATCTCCTGACCTCGTGATCCACCCGCCTTGGCCCCCCAAAGTGCTGGGATTACAGGCATGAGCCACCGCAACCAGCCGATTTTCTTAATAACATTTTCTTTTCTCTAGTTTACTTTAAGAATACAGTATATAAGGCATATGACATACACAATATGTGCTAATCGATTGCTTATCTTGTTGGTAAGGCTTCCAGTCAACAGTAGGCTTTCAGTAGCTACATTTTGGGGGATTCAGAAGTTTATGCAAATTTTCAACTGCACAAGGGGTTGGCATCCCGTTCCCCACACTGTTCAAGGGTCAACTGTATATTCTCGCCCTTTCCAGTCTATTCACCACATAGCCACTATCCAATTATGTCATTCCCTACTTAAAACTCCCTAATGACTTCCCACTGATCTTCAGATAAAAATCAATTATTTTAATAAGGCCTCAAGGTTCTGCATACCTCTCAAGACTTCTCTTTCACCACCAGCTCTCTTTCTCCGTTTGCCCAGCAAGGCCAGTCTCTCTCAATTTCTTGAGCTTGCCATACTCTAGGGCACCTAACACATTTTGAAATTGTTATTTCCTCTGCCTGAAATATTCTTTTTCCCTGTTTCTTTTCCTAATTCCTACTTCAAATCTCAGCTTGAACTTTCCTTCTTTAAAGTGGCCTATCCTGACACCTTAGTTGTTTTAGGTGCCTGTTGGATGCTTTCACAGCACTCTGTATTTACCCTCTCGTTACCCATCAAGCTTATAATTATTTAATTATTAGAAATGTAATATTCCTTGCCAGAGTATAAGCCTTGTTATGGCAGAAATCATATTCATCTTATTTATTGTAATATCCTGAGTACCCAGCTTAGTATAGTACCTTGCAAGTAAATGCACAATGACTATGACTGAGCCTTTACAGACACTGTGGCTCTGTCCAGAATGGATTTTTACCATCATTAACCCCGCCCCAGTACAATCCTACACATCCTTCCAGAAATGTTAAAAATCTCTAAGAAGTCTTACCTGCACATACACACCACTTGCCAGCTCAAGTGAATCACTTCTTTGTGTTCTTACTGTATTGTGTACATAAGTATATTAAAGGAATAATTACACACCACTGTAATACCTATCTTCATGTATCCATCTCCACTAGATTATAAACTCCCTGAGGGCATGAACCATTCTTATTCACCTTTGTATCTCTAAGGCTTAGAAAAGTACCTGACATTGACAGTAGGTATCCATAAATGTTTATGGGCATATTAAATCTAGGATTGTTCTATAATATTTCACTAAAAAGTTTTTTTCTTATTATTAAATCTGGGTTCCAATTCTAGCTATGATGCATGATCACTGGCAAATTGTTTAACCTCTCTGGGCCTCAGTTTTCTCACCAGGTAAACAGGGCTAATAATACCTACTTGGAAATATTGCTATGAAAATTAAACAAAATGACACAGTGCAACAATTAGTACACAGAGTGCCTGGCATGTGGTAGCCCACTCTGGCTTCAACTTGATAGAGACAACTAGGACAAAACAAATACGAAAATAAGTCACAGCAATCAAGGAAGACTGAGCAGAGAATGAGTCATTCCTTTTAATCATTTTCTCAAGGAGATCAACAATGAAGAAACATAATAAACAGAATAAACTCTACTGGTGGTAGCTCCCTTGGCATATACAGCTTGGTGAGAATTCACTTCAGAGACCTCTTGGCTAATGGCCACATCCTGCTCCACAGCCCAGCAGGTCAGATCTTCATCTGTGGTACCAGGCATGGTTAATTCTGACTGGAATAAATACTACCTCATAAAGAATGTGTTTACAGACGAGAGATGGAGGAGGAGAACTTGACTGTAACCACATCAATCAACTGTTTTGCAATCCTGCAGAAAACACTGCAGAATGGTTGGTGGATGCTAACAGCCACACAACTATACTTACCTGTAGCCAAGAACCAGCTTAGACTAGATAATGAGCAGCTTTCTGCATTTACCAAAACAATGGTCAGACCTACATAGAATGAACATCTCTAGGGTCAAATTACCCTTCGTACATCTGGGCAGCACCAACGAAGCTGACACCAAGCAGCTTTATATATACACTCCTCAGCCTATGAGTACTGCCCGCAAGCATCAGCTTCATTGTTCATGTATACCAAATATAAGAGTAGATTTAACCATTTCTCTGCTCCTTATTCATAGCATGCTTACCTCTGCAGAGCCACTGGTAGTCGGACCACCTAATTCGCTGGAGTCATTCACTTTAGAATGCTGTGTCACTATAGGTGTAACTACTTCACTGGGACTACCTCTCTTCTGAAGCTTCCTGATTAAGCTCTGCTGGTCACTGGAAGATACAGCAGGTCTGAGTGCAGCTCTGGGTGGGCTGTGCCTCCAAGATGCCCAGTTCCAACCTAGCCCCAGAAGATGTGGTACATCATCTTCAGGTAGAAAGCCCAAATCATCTGCAGTGTGGAATTTTTTTAAAAACACCAGCATGGAATTGGAGGAGTGTGTCCTAAAAGCCCGGCAGCTCTGGGGCCTGCTGCAGTCTCCCTGAATGCACATCCCTTCTAGCCACCAAAAGACATGGCAGGCAGAGTCCTGGCAGCAGGCAGCCCAACATGACTGGAGAGAGGGGGTTCCTTCAAGAAGCCAGAGGTGATTTTCTCCCCCAGATCTCAGGCCAACTCCAAATTGTGTCTTCCCCTGCTGGCACCTGCTCTCACTGGCATCTAAAAATAAAGAATGAAAACATTTTCAGATGAAATAAACACAGAGACTAGTGCTCCATAAAGAGCCCTGAGTACTAACATTTGAGGCTATTTCGAAGACAAGTTTTTAAGAGGGTGAGAAAGCCATCTAGTGAGTGGAGCAAAGGAAGTGAAAGAGAGTGTTTTTTGTCTTCGGATATTTTAGGTTCTAGAAATACTGCTCCACATTCATTAATGGTTCTCTTTCTCAATGAGTTCCTGCCATGGAGACCCTTTACACAGAATTTCAGTTCATAAACAGGAAAAAAAAAAAGAGGTATTCTGATGGAAGCATATGCAGGGAAGTGGCAAGTTGGGAGGAAAGGGGCAGAGTCCCAATACCTGATGATCTCCCACTGACCTCCAAGGTATTTCTCAGGGACAATGTGAGAACTGTGGGACCAGAAGAACAGGTAGCTGAACAAGTGGAATATTTTCCCCAGCAAATTGCCAGCAACACAGACTGAGTACTCTGAACCTCATGCAGGTTATAGGCACATTCATTCTTTAACCAATCATTTGCCAAAGTCAAATGGTTTTGCATATCATAGTATCAGCCAGAGTAGTAGTCAAGATTACCAAAAATTTTAAACACGAGAGCAATTCTGCTAGAAAGAACTTCCTAATGACAAGTCATGTCATGATAAGAAATAATGGAACATAAGCACAACAGTGACATGCTATGGGTAACCTAGATAATCTAGTCCAAAATTCTGGCTAATGCTGCTTATGGATAAACTTTGGACTGTTTTAATTATTTCAGGTATGGCATTGATTTTTCTGAAATAGTATCTCACCTCTGTTTTCTTAGATGAAATCAAAACTTGTTCTAAATGAAAGTGATTATGTGAGTTCATTTTAAAGTACTGGCTCTATAGGTGTCTATTACCAGTTATTGTCAGGATTATATAGAAACAGAGCCAGGGTGAGGCAAGAGAGGTGCCTCAGGCACAACATTTAAGGAGGTGCTCACTTTCAGAGTCATTCCAGTGCAGGGTTGGCTCACAGGACCTTCATAGTGAGTGTCTCTTTAAATTCTGCGCTCTGGGCACCTCTCTCCTTACCCTAGTCCTGGCCCTGGGGTTATAACATAAAATATATGTTAAAATTACATAGAAAAAATATGCAATAGAATCAAAACACTGAAGATATGGATAATCATGTCTGCATGTACACACAACTGAAAAGAGCTCTAACGAAAGCAACTGACAATCAGCCAAAGCCAATCTGACGCCCACAGAACACTTACTAAATATCCAACAGACTAAATGTGGAAACTAATCAACTGAAAGAGAAAAGGAAGATAAAGGCAAGCTTCTAGACTATTGAGTCAGGAGCACTATGGAAGCCAGCACTGGCACCAACCTACCACCAGACCAGGCAATTTAGAAGGCCACAGAAAACAGAACTTCCTTTAAAAAAGATGAAGAAATAGCAACCACGAAAAAAAAAATTAAGCTACCAAGAGATACAGAAATACCCCCTCATTTTTATTCACCTTTCCACACAGGCACCAATAGTAAGAATCTTGGTAATAGCTAACTGAGTGAATAGACTTTGTTGAAATCAAATTGTTAGATCAGTAACTACTATTTTTTACCTTTATATCAACTTTCCCTCATTCTTCTCATAATAATTTTCTCATACTTAAGAGGTCAACACAGATGAAAACTATCTGTACTTTTTTGTAAGTTGATATATTATTTAATTTTTTAAAATGCAATGCAACTTCCACTTCTGCTCTTGAAGAAGGAATTGCTATGGGGCTTGCTTTCCCACCATGAGTAACTAGAAAACTAGACAAAATATATAAAGCTACTATTTTTAGACACTGGACAACATACAGTGCAGGCCTGTGATCCCTGAGAGAAAGGAAACAAACCAGGTGAGCTCTATGAATCCCTTGGCTTTCTGCTGGAGGCATGCTCCAGACTGTGGCACAGGTGAGGAGAAGGCAAGCATAATAGGACAGCTGCTAAATTGGGTGGACAGAGTTCAGGGTGACTGGTAGCTAGAATGTTTTAACAAAGTACCAGAAAGGAGGAAGCTACACAGTGAAAGAGCTCCAGAAATCTGAACAGTAGTCACCTTCAGTTTTGGCTGAACACTGATTTACCAAGGTATAGGTTGAAACTGCATAAGGGAAATTAGAAAATATTTTGAACTGAATGAAAATAACACAATACATAAAAATTTGTGAGATGCAGTTAAAGCAATGTCTAGAGGGACATTCATAATTTTAAATGCTTATTTCATAGAAGAAAAATCTATAAAATCAATGATTTAGAGAGACACATGGAGAAAATGACATGTGATGACAGAGGCAGAGACTGGAGTAATACAGCTGCAAGCCAAGGAAAGCCAAGGATTGACAGAGACCACTAGAAGCTAGGGGGAGGCAAGGAAGGAATTCCACCTCCAGTCTCCAAAGATATCAACCCTTCTAACACCTTGATTTTGGATTTCTAGCCTCCAGAACTATTAGCATACACAGGGTTCTCTGCTTTTATCTGGGAGACAGTTCAGGAGACAGATGGCCCAGATCCAGGGACCACTGACATCTGGGGATGTGGCTGTGGCCTGTACCCAGGTTGAACGGGGATACTCTAATACACTTAACAGGATGTATACAGCCATGTGATGCTGGAAACCATGGGAATCTTATGTCTGTGGGCTTCTCTCTTTCAAATCAAAACTAATCATCCAACTGCAGCAAGGAGTAGAGCCTGGATGGAGGCGTCAGAATTGCATCAGGTACCTCTGCAGTCCCAGAGAACTCGTTTGAAACAAAGATCTTAACTCTAAAGCAAAATACTCTGACGTTCTGCAAGAGCAAACAAAAAGCATCATGATAGAAAGAGGCCTGGATTGAGAGGGAGGAGGCTCCACAGAGACGCAGTGCTATAAATGCAAAGAATGTGGGAAAGTACAATTTGAATACAACTCTTCCTCTTTTTAGCCACCAGAGCAATCATACTAGTGAGAAACCACATAAATATAAAGAATGTGGAATAGTCTTTATGAGCAGACTATCCCACTATCACCCCTTTCAAATCATCATAAACTCACATAGGCGAGCAACTTTATAGATGTATTGAATGTGGCAAATTCCTCAAGCACTCAACATTTACTAATCATCAGAGAATTTATTCTAGAGAGAAATACCATAAATGCAATAAATGTGAAAAAGCTTTCAGAAAAAAACTGTCCTTTCTTTTTTTTTTTTTTGAGATGGAGTCTCGCTTTGTCGCCCAGGCTGGAGTGCAGTGGCACGATCTCGGCTCATTGCAAGCTCCGCCTCCTGGGTTCAGGCCATTCTCCTGCCTCAGCCTCCGAGTAGCTGGGACTACAGGCACGCACCACCACGCCAGGCTAATTTTTTGTATTTTTAGTAGAGACGGGGTTTCACCCTGTTAGCCAGGATGGTCTCGATCTCCTGATCTTGTGATCTGCCTGCCTTGGCCTCCCAAAGTGCTGGGATTACAGGCGTGAGCCACCGCGCCCGGCTTTTTTTTTTTTTTTTTTTTTTTTGAGAGGGAGTCTCTGTCACTGCAGAGCAAGGCATGAGCCACCACGCGTAGGCAAAACTGTCCTTTCAAGTCATCAGAGAATTCATACAGTCAGGAACTCTACAAACATGACTGTGGGAAACTTTGTTCAGAAGGCAGTCCTTACTCATCAGGAGAGAAAACACAGTAGAGATAAGCCTTTTAGAAACACACATTTATTTATTTAGAGACAGGGTCCCGTTCTATTGCCCAGGCTGGAGTGCAGTGGCACATCACAGCTCAGTGCAGCCTTGACCTTCGGGCTCAAGCGATCCTCCTGCCTCAGCCTCCCAAGATGCTAGGACTACAGGTGAGCATCACCATGTCTAGCTAATTTTTTTAACTTTTTGTCAGAGATGGGGTCTCCCTGTGTTGCCCAGGCTGCTCTTGAACTCCTAGGCTCAAGCAATCCCCGGACCTTCGCTTCCCAAAGTGTTGGGATTACAGGTGTGAGTCACCACGCCTGGCTGAGAAAAGCCTTTTAAATGTAAGGAATGTGGGAAAGCTTTCAGAGGTAACTCAACTGTGTTGGAGCAGCAGAAAAACCATCTTTGTGAAAAAGTACATTGGTGTAATAAATACAGAAAAGCCTTTAGTAACAGTTTGACTCTTATTAGTCATCAAAGATTTCATACAGGAGAGAAACCCTATCACCATATTAAATGTGAAATATTTCTCAGGTATAGAAAGATGTGCTGGGCAAATCTCCTTTGCTGGGCATCAGAAAACTCATAGTGGAAATAAACCCTATCAGGACAATGACTGTAGGAAAGCCTTTACAAAGAGATCAACTCTTACTGCACATCAAGGAATTCATACTGGGGGGGAAACAACAAAAAACAAAAAACCTTTCACTATAAGAAATATGGGAAAGCTTTCAGGTACAGCCAAGGCCTTGCTGAAAATCAGAAAATCCATCTTATGAATGTAAGGAATGTGGGAAGCTTTTCCCCAAAGTTCAGCCCTTAAACAACATAAGAAAATTTATAACAAAGTCATCAAGCCAGGCATGGTGGCTCATGCCTGTAATACCAGGACTTTGGTAAGATGAGGTGGGAGGACTACTTGAGCCCAGGAGTTCAAGACCAGACTGGGCAACACAGTGAGACCCCATCTCTATAAAAGATAAAAATTAAAAATTTTAAAAAGAATGAATCATGAAATGTAGTTAGTGTGGTAAACATGCAAAAGTAATTTATTTCTTCTGACATCAAAGAGGAGATATTTAATAAGTGCACCTCTATCTAGAAACCTTCTCACTTGTAAGAATGTTCACCATAATATGGTTTCTATTAGTGAAATAGCTGAAGAATCTAAATGTCTGTCAATATGGAAATAGTTACTATAGAATACTATGTACCATTTGAAAGAAATGGCATAGAATTTTATATAGTCATAGAAATATCCCCCTTGATGACTTAAGTGAAAAACACAAGTTGCAGAAAATCTATATATTATGTTCTTATTTATATTTTTAACAATGAAGCTATTTTTGTTTGTCTACGTATATTACCTGGATTCAAAAAGATCTAAGCCAGGTGTGGTGGCTCATGCCTGTAATCCCAGCACTTTGGGAGGCTGAGGCGGATGGATCACTTGAGGTTAGGAGTTCAAGACCAGCCTGTCCAACATGGTAAAACTCCGTCTCTACCAAAAATACAAAAATTAGCCAGGTGTGGTGGTGCACATCTGTAATCCCAGCTACTCAGGAGGTTGAGGCAGGAGAATTGCTGGAAATGGGAGGGGGAGGTTGCAGTGAGCCAAGATCATGCCACTGCACTCCAGCCTGGGCAATAGAGCAAGACTCTGTCTCGAAAAAATAAATAAAATAAAATAAAAAGATCTGGAAAAATAAAAGACAAACTTTGACCAAAAAAAAAAAAAAAAAATTCAATGATCTTTGCTTCCATCATAACATCTGGGAAAAAAAAGAGTAAAGTAAACCCCAAAGTAAGTAAAGGAAAGAAATGATAAAGATAAGAGTAATCAAACAGAAAACAATAGAGAAAAATCAATGAAACAAAAATCTGGTTGTTCAAAAGATCAGTAAAGCTGATAAAGTTCTAGTCCGACTGACCACAGGAAAAAAAAAGGAGCAGTCAAGTTACCAGAATCAAGAATGAAAGAAGGGGCCAGGTGCAGCGGCTCATGCCTGTCATCCCAGCCTTTGGGAGGCCAAGGCAGGCAGATCACTTGAGGTCAGGAGTTCAAGACGAGCCTGGCCAACATGGTGAAACCCCACCTCTACTAAAAATACAAAAATTAACTGGGCATGGTGGTGTGTGCCTGTAATTCCAGCTACTTGGGAGGCTGAGGCAGGAGAATTGCTTGAACCCAGGAGGTGGAGGTTGCAGTGAGCCGAGATCACACCACTGTACTCTAGCCTGGGTAACAGGATGAGACTCCATCTCAAAAAAAAAAAAAAAGAATGAAAGAAGGGATATTACTACAGATTCAATAAACCAGGGGCATATAGACCAGGGACCAATTTAGACTGCTGCCTGTTTTTGTAAATAAATTTTTTATTGGAACTCATTTATGTATGTGTTATCTATAGTTGCCTTTGCTCTACCATGGCAGAGTTAAGTAGTTGTAATACAACTTACAGCCCACAAAGCCTAAAATATTTACTATCTGGCCCTTTAAGAAAAAGCTTGCCAACCTCTAGTCTAAGAGAATGTACCTTTGTTTGATTCACTATTTACTACTGAGTAGAGCCTAAATTTAGATGTTAATGTATAGAATATTGATAAGTTATAAATGATTTTGATTTATATATATATATCATATACATATATATATATTTTTTCTGTCCTGTATAAAATATAACCTCTGGCTGCACATGATGGTTCACTCCCATACACTTTGGAAAGCTGAGACAGGAGAATTGTTTGAGCTCAGAAGTTTGAGACCAGCCCGGGCAACATAGCAAGACCTCGTCTTTACCAAAAACTTAAAAAATCAGCCAGGTGTGGCGGTGTGCACTTGCAGTCCCAGCTACTCAGGAGGCTGAGGCAATAGGATTGCTTGAGCTTGGGAGATACTGGCTGCATTAAGCTATGATGATGCCATCACACTCCAGCCTGGGAGACAGTAAGATCCTGTCTCAAAAAAATAAAACAAAACAAAAATAATATACATAACTTCCAATGTTTTAGTTTCAGTGCTCTGTAAGATATTAATATTTCACATCTAATTTACAAACTTATTTCATCATTCTTTTCCTGACTGACAACATAAATTTGTGTTTCTCAAAAGCAGTTTTATTGCCCACTGATTCCCTCATTCATGAGTTAAATCTCGGACAAACATTTCCTTTATATTTGTGAGAGTGATGTCTTTAACATTTTGAAATTTATATACTCAAACACACAAGGTTCACATTCACTTACAGAGGCCACAAAACATAGAATTCCCAAATTTCAGGGAAAGAAAGATTTTTAAAATATATTTAGTTCAATTCCCATCTGGAGCTAAAATCCCCTCTAAAACAATTCAAAGTATTTTCCAGTCTTTTAAATTACCTCCTATAGTTGAGAATTCATTAACAAAGCAGGCCATTCTACCTTTGTATATTCTATTCTATTAGTTCTTCCTGGGGTAATGGTTAAGTGAATTATGGCATAGCAACTTAACAACTATCATTAAAAGATCATTATAAAGACCAGGTAGCAAGATGGAAAATTGTTTACAATGTAACCCTAAGAGTAAAAAGCTAAATATAAAAGTGCACACAGTCGGGTTAACAACCAAAATGTCTATAAATGGGCAAGAGATGAAAGTAAACATACACGAAATCAACAGACATTTACTGTGTTAGAAAGTATGATCGATGCTAGAGATAAAAAACACTTACAGGCCGGGCGCGGTGGCTCAAGCCTGTAATCCCAGCACTTCGGGAGGCCGAGATGGGCAGATCACAAGGTCAGGAGATCAAGACCATCCTGGCTAACAAGGTGAAACCCCGTCTCTACTAAAAAAATACAAAAAATTAGCCAGGTGTGGTGGCGGGCGCCTGTAGTCCCAGCTACTCGGGAGGCTGAGGCAGGAGAACAGTGTGAACCCGAGAGGCGGAGCTTGCAGTGAGCTGAGATCTGGCCACTGCACTCCAGCCTGGGCAACAGAACGAGACTCCATCTCAAGAAAAAAAAAAAAAAAAAACACTTACAAAATGGGCTAAATGCCCCCACTTAAAAGGCACAAAGTGGCAACCTGGATAAAAAAGCAAGACCCAGTGGCATTCTGTTTTCTCTCTTCTTACCGATAAGGATGAGGGACACATGACACTCATTGGCTCAAAATAAAGGGATGGAGGAAAGTCTACCAAGCAAATGGAAAACCAAAAAAAGTAGGAGTTGCAATCCTAATTTCAGACAAAACAGATTTTAAACCAACAAAGATCAAAAAAGACAAAGAAAGGCATTACAAAATGGTAAAGGGTTCAATTCAACAAGAAAACCTAACCATCCTAAATATATATGGACCCAACACAGGAGCACCCAGATTCATAGAGCAAGTTCTTAGCAACCTACAAAGAAACATAGACTCCCACACAATAATAGTGGGAGAAGTAAACACTCCACTGATAGTATTAGACAGATCATTGAGGCAGAAAATTAATAAAGATATTCAGGACCTGACCTCAACATTGGATCAAAGGGATCCAACAGACCTCTACAGAACTCTTCAACCAAAAACAAGAGAATATACATTCCTCTCATAGACAAATGGCATACTCTAAAATTGACCACATAATTGGATATAAAATAATCCTCAGCAAATGCAAAAGAACCAAAATTAAGGCCAGGCGTGGTGGCTCACACCTGTAATCCCAACACTTTGGGAGGCCGAGGAGGGCAGATCACCTGAGGTCAGGAGTTCGAGGCCAGCCTGGCCAATATGGTGTAACCCTGTCTCTATTAAAAATACAAAATTAGCCGGGCATGGTGGCACACACCTGTAATCCCAGCTACTCGGGAGGTTGAGACAGGAGAATTCCTTGAACCTGGGAGGCAGAGGTTGCAGTGAGCCGAGATTGTGCCATTGCACTCCAGCCTGGGCAAAAAGAGTGAAACTCCGTCTCCACAAAAAAAAAAAAAAAGGAAAGAACCAAAATTATACCAAACACCCTCTTAGACCACAACACAATGAAAACACTCTTAGACCACAACACAATGAAAACAGAAGTCAAAACTAAGAAAATCACTCAAAACCATGCAATTACATGAAACATGAAAATTAAACAACATGCTCCTGAATGACTTTTGGGTAAGTAATGAAATTAAGGCACAAATCAAGAAGTTATTTGAAACTAATGAGAACAAAGATACAACATACCAGAATCTTTGGGACACAGCTAAGGCAGTGTTAAAAGGGAAGTTCATAGCACTAAATACCCACATCAAAAGGTTAGAAAGATCTCAAATTAATAACCTAACATCACAACTAAAGAGAAGCAAGAACAAATCAAACCCAAACCTAGTAGAAGACAAGAAATAACCAAAATTGGAGCTGAATTGAAGGAAACCAAGACACAAAAAAAACATTCAAAAGATCAACAAGTCCAGGAGTTGGTTTTTTGAAAAATTTAATAAGATAGGCCACTAACTAATAAAGAAGAAAAAGAGAGGATATCCAAATAAACACAATTAGAAATGATGAAGAGGATGTTATCACTGACCCCACAGAAATAAAAATAACCATCAGAAGCTACTATGAACACTTCTATGCATACAAACTAGAAAACCTGGAAGAGATGGATAAATTCCTGGACACATACACCCTCCCAAGATTGAACCAAGAAGAAACTGATTCGCTGAACAGACCAATAATGAACTCTAAAACTGAATCAGTAATAAATAGCCTACCAACCAAAAAAAGCCCAAGACCAGATGGATTCACAGCTGAATTCTACGAGACGTACAAAGAAGAGCTGGTACCTTCCTACTAAAACTATTCCAAAAAATTGAAGAGGAGGAACTTCTCCCCAGCTCAATCTATGAGGCCAGCATCATCCTGATACCAAAACTGGGCAAAGACACAACTAAGAAAGAAAACCTCAGGCCAATATCCTTGGTGAATATCAATGCAAAAATCCTCAACAAAATACTTGCCAACTGAATCCAGCAGCACATCAAAAAGCTATTCCACCACAATCAAGTGGGCTTCATCCCCAGGAAGCAAGTTTGGGTCAACATACACAAATAATAAATGTGATTCATCACATAAAAAGAACTAAACACAAAAACCACATGATTATCTCAATAGGTACAGAAAAGGCTTTCTATAAAATTCAGCATCCCTTCATGTTAAAAACTCTCAATAAACTAGATATGGAAGGAACATAACTCAAAGTAATAAGAACCATTTATGACAAACCCACAACCAACAAACATCATACTGAATGGGCAAAAGCTGGAAGTATTCCCTTTGAAAACCAGCACAAGACCAGGATTCCCTCTTTTACCAATCTTATTCAACACAGTATTAGAAATCCTAGCCATAGCAATCAGGCAAGAGAAAGAAAGGGCATCCAAATAGGAGGAGAGGAAGTCCAACTATTCCTGTTTGCATTCAACATGATTCTATATCTAGAAAACCCCATAGTCTTGGCCCAAAAGCTCCTTCAACTGATAAACAACTTCAGCAAAGTTTCAGGAGACAAAATCAGTGTACAAAAATCACTAGCATTCCTACACACCAACACCCCCCAAGCCAAGAGCCAAATCAGGAAGGCAATCCCATTTGCAATTGCCACAAAAAGAATAAAATACCTAGGAATACATGTATTCCAGAGAGAGAGGAGAAAGAGCTCTACAATGAAAATTATAAAACACTGCTGAAAAAAATCAAAGAAGACACAAATAAATGGAAAAACATGCCATGCTCATGAACAGGAAGAATCAATATCATTAAAATGGTCATACTAGCCAAATCAATTTACAGACTCAATGCCATTCCTATCAAACTATCAATGACATTCTTCACAGAACTAGAAAAAAAAAAAAACTATTTTAAAATTCATTATGGAACCAAAAAAGAGCCCAAATAGCCCAGACAATGCTAAGCCAAAAGACCAGTGCTGGTGGCACCAGGTTACCCAACTTCTAACTATACTACAGGGCTACAGCAACCAAAACAGCATGGTAATGGTACAAAAATTGGCACATAGACCAATGGAACAAAATAGAGAGGCCAGAAACAAAGCCAGAAACAAAGCCACACACCTACAAACATCTAAGTTTTGACAACGCTGACAAAAACAAGCAATGAGGAAAAGACAGCTTACTCAATAAATGGTGCTAGGATAACTGGCTAGCCATATGCAAAAGATTAAAGCTGGACCCCTTCCTTATACCATACGCAAAAATCAAATCAAGATGGATTAAAGACCTAAATGTAAAACCCAAAACTATAAAAACCCTGGAAGACAATGACAACCTAGGCAATACCGCCCTAGGAACATAGAAACAAAGATTTCATGACAAAGACACCAAAAGCAATCACAACAAAAGCCAAAATTGAGAAATAGGATCTAATTAAAGAGCTTCTGCACAGCAAAAGAAACTATCAACAGAGTAAAGAAACAATCTACAGAATGGGAGAAAATATTTGCAAACTATGCATCTAACAAAAGTCTAATATCCAGCATTTATAAGGAACTTAAACAAATTTACAAGAAAAAAACCACCTCAATAAAAAGTGGGCAAAGGACATGAACACACACTTTTCAAAAGAAGACATAAAGGCAACCAACAAGAATATTTTAAAAAGTTCAATATCACTGATCATTAGAGAAATGCAAAGCAAAACCACAGTGAGATACTATCTCACACCAGTCAGAATGGCTATTATCAAAAAGCCAAAAAATAACAGATGCTGGCAAGATTGTGGAGAAAAGGAACATTTATACACTGGTGGGAGTATAAATTAGTTCAACCATTGTGGAAAGCAGTATGCAATTCCTCAAAGAACTAAAAGCAGAACTACCATCAGCTCAACAATCCTATTACTGGGTACACACCCAAAGGAACAGAAATCGTTCTACCATAAGACACATGCATGTGAATGTTCATTACAGCACTATTCACAATAGCAAAGACATGGAATCAACCTAAATGTTCATCAATGACAGATTGGATAAAGAAAATGTGGTACAAATGCAACATGGAATACTATGCAGCCATAAAAAAAAGAGATCATATCTTTTGCAGGAACACGGATAGACCTGGAGGCTATTATCTTTAGCAAACTACGCAGGAACAGAAAACCAAATACTCCATGTTCTCACTTATAAGTGGGAGCTAAATGATGAGAACTCAAGAACACAAAGAAGGGAATAACAGACTCTGGAATCTACTTGAGGACAGAGGGTGAGAGGAGGGAGAGGAGCAGGAAAAAATAACTATTGGGTACTAGGCTTAATACCTAGGTGATGAAATAATCTGTATAACAAACCCCTGTGACATGAGTTTACTTATATAACAAACCTTCAGATGTGCCCCGAACCTAAAATAAAAGTTAAAAAATTGGCCGGGCAGTGGCTCACGCCTGTAATCCCAGCATTTTGGGAGGCCGAGGCGGGCAGATTACTTGAGGTTAGGAGTTTGAGACCAGCCTGGCCAACATGGTGAAACCTCGTCTCTACTAAAAACACAAAAACTAGCCGGGCATGGTGGTGGGCACCTGTAACTCGGGAGGCTGAGGCAGGAGAATTGCTTGAACCCAGGAGGCAGAGGTTGCAGTGAACCATGATCATGCCATTGCACTCCAGCCCGGGTGACAGAGCAAAAAAAAAAAAAAAAAAAGGCTTGCTTGCTCAAATTCTCCTTACAGTTTGACTAATGTCAGAGGATGATGAGTTATGGGGCTATTTCTTACTTAAAATGAATTATGTGGCATATTTGGTATAGCCCATCTGAATGCCCTAAAATTATCTCCATTTAACAGATAGACAGGTATAAACCAGGCAAATCTGGTGTCCTTGGGAATGTGAAATTTTGAGAGGAAAATAAATCAATACAGGTAGGAGGTAGAAACTAGAATACCTAAACAAAGACCCAGAGGCTTAGAAAGAACATGCTAAGAATTAAAAGTGATTGTAAGCTATATCTGTTTTTAAAAAATAAAAGTGATTCAGCACAGTGAACTATAGTTTTTTTTCCCCCTCTATATAACTTCAACCATATGATGGCTTCTAATTCTATGTAAACTTCCACTGCTCTCAAATGTGGATCCACATTTCCAGCCCAGGCTGCTTCCCTGCTGCCTTTCAGTGACAATTAAAACACCCTAATTCTTTATCTTCCTGTTACAAGAAATAAAAGTAAAACCACTTAACAGAGCAGACCTTGATTATACGGTGCTTAGGAGACCTTCCTGAACCTCACACAGTGGCCTTCAAAATTCTGTGTAGCATGGCCTGACCTCTGTCTCCAGACTCATCTCTTATCAGTCTCCAGACCAGGATCTATGTGCTCAAACCAGACCAGTGAAAAGATATCTTTTCAAAGTTCTTTTAAAGAAGAACTTTGCTCTCTCTTTCTTCCCATAGGAAACTAAAACTATGAGCATAGATGAGATTATTCAGGAAAAGAAAGAGAAGATATGTTTCAGATTCATCTTCATATCTGTCCTTATGCAGCGCCAATTCTAGAGTCCATCACTTCAACCTCTCCAGTACTGATATTCTCCATTCCTTTGCCCTAGCTATCTGGGAAAATGGCAATCATGGATGAATCTGTTCTGAGAGCTGGGAAAAAAGATAATCCAACCTCACAGACTGATCTCACCCTAATGGTCTCCATTCTTATCAGCAGTGGGCTTCCTGGCTATTCTGCGAGTTTCTACCTTCATTATTTATTTCATTTCCCACAGTAGCCACCCTCAAATCTTTTTTTTTTTTTTTTTTTTTGAGACGGAGTCTCACTCTGTCACGCAGGCTGGAGTGCAGTGGCACAATCTTGGCTCACTGCAACCTCTGCCACCCAGGTTCAAGCGAGTCTTCTGCCTCAGCCTCCCAAGCAGCTGGGACTACAGGTGTGCGCCACCACACCTGGCTAATTTTTATATTTTTAGTAGAGATGGGGTTTCACCATATTGGCCAGGCTGGTCTCAAACTCCTGAACTCATGATCCGCCCGCCTCAGCCTCCCACAGTGCTAGGATTATAGGCGTGAGCCACTGTACCCAGCCTCTTTTTTTTCCTTTAAGACAGGGTCTCATCCTGTCATGGTGGAATCACAGCTCAATGCAGCCTCAAACTCCTAGGTTCAATCCTCCCACTTTAGCCTCCCAAATATCTGGGTCTACACATGTGTGCCACTACACCCAGTTATTTTTTTATGTTTTTATTTTTTTGTAGAGATGAGGTCTCACTATGTTGCCTAGGCTGGTCTTGAACTCCTGCCCTCTAGTGGTTCTCCGGCCTCAAGCATGAGCAACCTCAATGAACTCCATTCTTTTCAAAATTGAAGCAACCCTACTTCCCTCCTAGCTATCATCCTTATCTTCTTAGTCATTCGTCCATTCAACAAGTATTTTTGAGCACCTGCTGCATGCTGGGCATTACTTTGGTAGAGTTTATAACTTAGATGGGGGAGACAGAGATTAAAAGACAATAAATATATAGGATTGGAAACTAATATAAATGCTCTGAAGAAAAGAAATTCAGCCTATATAAAATAAAGGTAGCTAAACTTGGAATTTTATTGTACAAATAAACTAGCACTATGTAACACAATATCAAAAATATTCACGGCATAATGTTTGAGTTAGAAAATAATTGGAAACAGCTTAAACAGTCATCAGTTGATAACTGGTTAAATAAACTATAGAAGGCTGGGCGCAGTGGCTCACTCCTATAATCCCAGCACTTTGGGAGGCTGAGGCGGGTGGATCATTTGAGGTCAGGAGTTCAAGACCAGCTTGGCCAACATAGGGAAACTCCGTCTCTACTAAAAATACAAAAAGTTAGCTGGGCATGGTGGTGCACGCCTGTAATCCCAGCAATTGGAGGAGGCTGAGGCAAGAGAATCACTTGAACCCGGAAGACAGAGGTTGCAGTGAGCCGAGATTGCACCATTATACTCCAGCCTGAGCGAAAGAGTGAGACTCTGTCTCAAAAAAATAAATAAAAAATAAATAGACCACCGAGACCGCGTCCGCCCCACGAACACAGAGCCTCGCCTTCGCCGCTCCACCGCCCGTCCACACCCGCCGCCAGCTCACCATGGATGATGATATCGCCATGCTCGTTGTGGACAACGGCTCCGGCATGTGCAAGGCCAGCTTCGCGGGCGACGATGCCCCCCGGGCCGTCTTCCCCTCCATCGTGGGGCACCCCAGGCACCAGGCATGATGGTGGGCATGGGTCAGAAGGATTCATATGTTGGGCGACGAGGCCCAGAGCAAGAGAGGCATCCTCACCCTGAAGTACCCCATCGAGCACAGCATCGTCACCAACTGGGACAACATGGAGAAGATCTGGCACCACACCTTCTACAATGAGCTGCGTGTGGCTCCTGAGGAGCACCCCATGCTGCTGACCGAGGCCCGCCTAAACCCCAAGGCCAACCACGAGAAGATGACCCAGATCATGTTTGAGACCTTCAACACCCCAGCCATGTACGTGGCCATCCAGGCTGTGCTGTCCCTGTACGCCTCTGGCCGTACCACTGGCATCGTGATGGACTCTGGTGACGGGGTCACCCACACTGTGCCCATCTATGAGGGGTATGCCCTCCCCCACACCATCCTGCGTCTGGACCTGGCTGGCAGGGACCTGACTACCTCATGAAGATCCTCACTGAGCGCAGCTACAGCTTCACCACCATGGCTGAGCGGGAAATCATGCATGATATCAAGGAGAAGCTGTGCTACGTCGCCCTGGACTTCAAGCAGGAGATGGCCATGGTGGCTTCCAGCTCCTCCCTGGAGAAGAGCTACGAGCTGCCCGATGGCCAGGTCATCACCATTGGCAACGAGCAGTTCCGCTGCCCTGAGGCTCTCTTCCAGCCTTCCTTCCTGGGCATGGAATCCTGTGGCATCCACGAAACTATCTTCAACTCCATCATGAAGTGTGGACATCGGTAAAGACCTGTACGCCAACACAGTGCTGTCTGGTGGCACGACCATGTGCCCTGGCATTGCCAACAGGATGCAGAAGGAGATTACTGCCCTGGCGCCCAGCACGATGAAGATCAAGATCATTGCTCCTCCTGAGCCCAAGTATTCTGTGTGGATGGGCGGCTCCATCCTGGCCTCGCTGTCCACCTTCCAGCAGATGTGGATCAGCAAGCAGGAGTATGATGAGTCTGGCCCCTCCATCGTCCACCGCAAATGCTTCTAAGCGGACTGTGACTTAGTTGTGTTACACCCTTTCGTGACAAAACCTAACTTGCACAGAAAACAAGATGAGATTGGCATAGCTTTATTTGTTTTTTTTGTTTTGTTTTGTTTTGGTTTTTTTTGGCTTGACTCAGGATTTAAAAACTGGAACAGTGAAGGTGACAGCAGTCAGTTGGAGCGAGCATCCCCCAAAGTTCTACAACGTGGCCGAGGACTTTGACTGTACATTGTTCTTTCTTTTTTAATAGTCATTCCACATATGAGATGCATTGTTACAGGAAGTCCCCTGCCCTCCTAAAAGCCACCCCACTTCTCTCTAAGGAGAATGGCCCAGTCCTCTCCCGAGTCCACACAGGGGAGGTGATAACATTGCTTTCGTGTAAATTATGTAATGCAAAATTTTTTTAATCTTCGCCTTAATACTTTTTTATTTTATTTTGAATGATGAGCTTTCATGCCCCCTCTTTTTTGTCCCCCAACTTGAGATGTCTGAAGGCTTTTGGTCTCCCTGGGAGTGGGTGGAGGCAGCCAGGGCTTACCTGTACACTGACTTGAGACCAGTTGAATAAAAGTGCACACCTTTAAAAAAATTAATTAATTAATTAATTAAATAAATAGGCTGGGCATGGTGGCTCATGCCTGTAATCCCAGCACTTTGGGAGATGGGTGGATCACGAGGTCAGGAGATCGAGACCATCCTGGCTAACACAGTGAAACCCCGTCTCTACTAAAATATACAAAAAATTAGCCGGGCGTGGTGGTGGGTGCCTATAGTCCCGGCTACCTGGGAGGCTGAGGCAGGATAATGGCGTGAACCTGGGAGGTGGAGTTTGCAGTGAGCTGAGATCACGCCACTGCACTCCAGCCTGGGTGACAGAGTGAGACTCTGTCTTAAAAAAAAAATAAAATTTAAAAATAAATAAATAAATAAATGAAGGAAAGAAGGAAGATCCATGCAACTGCTGAAATAAATAAGGCCACTCTGTACAGTTCTAACATAGAATGATATCCAGGGTACATTATGTGGGGAGGAAAAAGGTTCAGAGCAGTATGTATAGCATGCTACAATTTGTTGGGGGGGAGTATATATATATATATATGCATATATAGGCTATTTTTGGAAGAATATTCATGAAATTTTAGGAGGGGAAGCTAGGTGACTGAAGATGAAAGTAGGAGACTTATTTGTTCTTTATCCATTTACGTGTTTATTTGTTTGTTTATTTATTTTTGAGACAGAGTCTCACTATCACCCAGGCTGGAGGGCAGTGGCACTATCTCGGCTCACTGCAATGTCCACCTCCCAGATTCAAGCGATTCTCCTGCCTCAGCCTCTTAAGTAGCTGGGATTACAGGTGCACACCACCACGCCCAGCTAATTTCTGTATTTTTAGTAGAGACAGGGTTTCACCATGTTGGTCACGCTGGTCTCGAACTCCTGACCTTGTGATCCGCCTTCCTTGGCCTCTCAAAGTGCTGGGATTACAGGCATGAGCCACTGTGCCCAGCCTATCCTTTTATATCTTTTGAATCTGTATAATGTACCTGTATTATTTTCTTTTGAAAAGTAAGTTTTAAAAATTTAAACAAAATTTTCAATGGCTTCCCAGGCCTCTTAGAATGAAAACCAAAATCTTTAACATAACTTAAAAAGATCTTGTATGGGCCAGGCACGGTGGCTCATGCCTGTAATCCCAGCACTTTGGGAGGCCAAGGTGGGTGGATCAAGAGATCAAGAGATCGAGACCATCCTGGCCAACATGGTGAAACTCCATCTCTACTAAAAATACAAAAATTAGCTGGGTTTGGTGGCACACACCTATAGTCCTAGCTACTTGGGAGGCTGAGGCAGGAGAATCGCTTGAACCCAGGAGGCGGAGGTTGCAGTGAGCTGAGATCGCACCACTGCACTCCAGCCTGGCAACACAGTGAAACTCCATCTCAAAAAAAAAAAAAAGATCTTGTATGGTTTGGACCCTACCTACCTTTCTGGCTCCAGCTTGTATCACACATTCCCTCCTTCCCTATGTTCCAATCCAGCCTTCTTCAATCCCTGAAATGGACCATTCTCCTTCCCCTTACTGTGCCTTTGACATGCTGCCTCCTCTACCTAGAACTCTCTTGACTCCTTTCTCCATCCAGTTAACTCCTCACATGAGGTTTCAGCTCAATAATCATTGGCTCCATGTCTTTGTCCCTCACGACACTGTAACTTCCAGGACCACGTTTGGTTTTCTGTCTTCTCTTATTCTTTTACCCTTGCATCTCTAATTCTAGCATAGAGTTTGGAATATTACATTGTAGGTGCTCAAAAAATCTTTTTCAACAAATACATAAATAAATGCATGTGTGTATATGAATGAGGTTTTGAAAGAATGAATGAACAAAAATGTCAGGAAACCAGGTAGCCAGGTATCAGGTGGGTCATACTGAAGACATCCAGGTTGATGATGGGACTCTGAAAGGAGATGAGGCCCATATGCTGCAATAAATGAGGGTGGTAAATGAGGGTTGGTAGATGAGTAATGATTATGGGTAGAAAGTGGTATAAACCTCAAAGAGCTGAAGTTTTTGCATGAAAGTGGAGGAGGAATATTCAAGAAGTGACAGTGAAGAGTGTTAAAGACATTAACCCTACCTCCCAACTCAGAGATACACGGAATATGAGAGAATGAATGGCCATGGCCTGCAGGCCAGATGAAAACTAGTGTCTTTTTCTAAGAGAAAGCCAGTCTCAAAATATTCTATCTAATCTCTTAACTAACAAGTCTAAGTATAGATGGGGTTTATTAACTCAATGGATTCTAGTCACATTTTAAAAGTTGGGAGGGGAAGGAGAGTTAAGTGCAAGTGAGTCAAAAAGCACCAAGTTACACAAGAATGTCAAATGAGACTGACAAATCATAATGGTTAAGGCACTTTATAGCAAGAAAAAGAAGAGGATGGAAAACTAAGAGGAACTAATGACAGGATGACTACCTATTCGTCCTTGGTATAAAATGGCAAAAAGCTCTGAGGCAAATCATGGGGCAAGTCTTACCAATTGAACTTGGTGGAAACATATTTAGACTCGGGGAAATAGTCACGGGGACTAACAGGGATTACTAGGTCAAAGAAAAAATAACAAAAAATTATATTCCCTGGTTGTTGCTAGCAGCTCTGATAAAATCTAGACCTTTGAAATAGGAGATAAAAGCAGGGGAGAAAGTTTTAAGACTGGTTTGTACTGAAAATGCCTTCTTTGTGTCCATGGTTCCCTCAAGAATGTCGCATAAGCTATACAAGTATCACAGCATAAAAAAGAAATGTTTCATAACCCAAACACTGTCCAAGTTTTGTCAGGCGACCCTGGAAGCCTCTGTTAGAGACCTCATCCATTACTATAGGCCCAAGTGAACATGTTCAATGAGGGAAGAAAGAACTTGGGGAGTCATACAAAATGTCCCCAATTCTCCCTACTTGACTGTACCTCTTGACTGTTTTATTCCTAAATAATCACTAGAACTTAGTACTGGGTGAGATCTCTGACTTCTGCAATTTATCTGACAAACTGGATCCTTTGCCTTATCTTAAGGGAGTAGAGCCTAGGAAAAGAAAGATGATCAGAAGCACATCTTTTTAAAAAATGTTTTATTGATAAAGTTTGTACATATTTATGGGATACCTGTATTTGTTACATGCATAGAATGTATAGTGACCAAGTCAAGGTATTTAGGATATCCATCACCACAAGCATTTATCATTTCTATGTGTTAAGAACATTTCAAGGCCTCACTTCTAGTTATTTTTAAATATACAACACATTGTTGTTAAATATAGTCACCTTACTCTACAATGGAATATTAGAATTTGTTCCTTCTATCTAGCTGTGTGTATATACTCATTAATCAACCTCTCCTCATCCCCTCACTTGTTCTACAACCACATCCTTCCCAGCTTTGGGTAATTATCATTGTACTTCCTATCTTCATGAGATCAACTTTTTTAGCTCCCCCATTTGATTAAGTATATGCAATATTTGTCTCTGTCTGGCTTATTTCACTTAAAATAATGACCTTGTGGCCAGGCGCGGTGGCTCAAGCCTGTAATCCCAGCACTTTGGGAGGCCGAGACGGGTGGATCACGAGGTCAGGAGATCGAGACCATCCTGGCTAACACGGTGAAACCCCGTCTCTACTAAAAGATACAAAAAAAAAACTAGCCGGGCGAGGTGGCGGGCGCCTGTAGTCCCAGTTATGCGGGGGGTTGACGCAGGAGAATGGCGTGAACCAGGGGGCGGAGCTTGCAGTGAGCTGAGATCCGGCCACTGCACTCCAGCCTGGGTGACAGAGTGAGACTCCATCTCAAAAATAAATAAATAAATAAATAAAAAATGACCTCTAGTTCTATCCGTGTTGCTGTAAAATACACGATTTCATTCTAAGGCCAAATAGTATGTTCCACTGCATAAATATGTGACATTTTATTTATCCATTCATCTGTTGATAGACACTTAGGTTAATTCCATATCTTTGCTATTTTGAACAGTCCTGCAATAAACATGGGAGTGCATGTATCCCTTTAATATACCAATTTTCTTTCCTTTAGATAAATAATACTCAGTAGTGGGATTGCTGGATCATATAGTAGTTCTATCTTTAGTTTGTTAAGAAATCTCCATTCTGTTTTATATAATGGCTGTACTACTTAACATTCCCTCCAATAGCATATGAGAGTTCTCTTTTTTCCACATACTCGCCAGCATCTGTTGTTTTTCGCCTTTTTGATAACAGCTATTTTAACTGGGGTAAGATGATATCTCATTGTGGTTTTGATTTGCCTTTTGCTAATAATTAGTGATGTTGAACATTTTTTCACATATCTGTTAGTCATTTTTATGTCTGGATATGTAGATCCTTTGCCCACTTTTTTTTTTTTTTTTTTTTTTTTTTTGACGGAGTCTCGCTCTCTCGCCCAAGCTGGAGTGCAGCGGTGCGATCTTGGCTCACTGCAAGCTCCGCCTCCTGGGTTCACGCTTCTCCTGCCTCAGCAGCCCGAGTAGCTGGGACTACAGGCGCCCACCACCGCGCCTGGCTCATTTTTTGTATTTTTAGTAGAGACAGGGTTTCACTGTGGTCTCGATCTCCTGACCTTGTGATCCACCCACCTCGGCCTCCCAAAGTGCTGGGATTACAGGCGTGAGCCACCGCGCCCGGCCTTTGCCCACTTTTTAATGGGGCTGTGTAGGTTTTTTTGCTATTGAGTTGTTTGAATTCATTGTGTATTATGGATACTAGTCCCTTGTCACAAGACATATTTTGCAAATATTTTCTCCCATTCAACGGGTTCTCTCCTTCACTTTGTTGTTTCATTTGCTGTGCAGAAGCTTTTTAGCTTAATATAATCCCATTTGTCTATTTTTGGTTTTGTAGCCTGTGCCTGTAGGGTCTTAGCCATAAAATCTTTGCCTAGACCAATATGCTAGAGTGTTTCCCCTGTGTTTCTTCCCAGTAGTTTTATAGTTCTAGGTCTCGCATTTAAGTCTTTAATCCATTTTGAGTTGATTTTTGTATATGATGAGAGGCAGGGGCTCTAGTTTCATTCCTCTGTGTATAAATATCCAGTTTTCCCAGGACCATTTGTTGAACAAGATATCCTTTCCCCAATGTGTGTCCTTGGCACCTCTGTCAAAAATCAACTGGCTGTTAATACGTGGGTTTATTTCTGAGTTCTCTGTTCTGTTCCATTACTCTATGTGTCTGTCTGTTTTTATACCAATACCATGCTGTCTGTTGTTTTGGTTACTAGAATTTTATATACATATACATGTATATATTAAAAACTCACATATATGTATATATGTACATATGTGTATGTGTGTATATATATACGTTTGTGGGTTTTTAGAGACAGGATCTCACTTTGTTGCCCAGGCTGGAGTGTAGTGGTCCAGTCTTAGCTCACTGCAGCCTCAACCTCCTGGGCTTAAACAATCCTCCTGCCTCAGCCTCCCAAATAGCTGGGACCACAGATGCATACCATCATCCCTGTCTAATTTTTTAAATTTTTTGTAGAGATGAAGTCTCACTAAGTTGCTCAGGCATGAGCCACTGTGTCCAGCCTATAATATATTTTGAAGTCAGGTAGTATGATGCCTCCAGCTTTATTCTTTTTGTTCAAATTGCTTTGATTATTAGGGGTCTTTGTGGTTCCACAAAAATTTTAGAGGCTGGGTACAGTGGATCATGCCTATAATCTCAACACTTTGGGAGGTCAAGGTGGAAAGACTGCAGGAGGGTCACATGAGGCCAGGAGTTAAAGACCAGCCTGGGCAATCAATATAGCAAGATCCTGTCTCTGCAAAAAATTTAAAAAATTATTCAGGTGTGGCAGCATGCACCTATAGTCCCAGCTACTCAGGAGGCTGAGGTGGAAGAACTGCTTAAGCCCAGGAGGTTGAGGCTGTTCCTTCTATGCCTAATTTGTTGGGCATTTTTATCATGAAGGGATACTGAATTTTATGCTTTCAAAAGCACTTCTGGAAACAAAGGTTGTTGAATTTTATCAGTTGCTTTTTCTCTACTGAGATAATCATATGGTTTTTGTCCTCCATCATGTTGACGTGATGTATAATTTTATTGATTTGCATTTGTTGAACCATCTTTGCATCCCTGGGATAAATCCCACTTGATCATGATGTATTTTCTTGATGTGCTGTTGAATTTGTTTTGCTAATATTATGTTGAAGATATCTGCATCTATGTTTATTGGGGATACTGGCCTGCAGTTTTTTTGTGTGTGTTTCTGCCTAGTTTTGGTATCAGGGTAATGCTGGCTTCAGAGAATTATGAAGAATTCTATGAATTAGAGACAGTTTCTGCCTCTTCTATTTCTTGGACTAGTTTGAGAAGAACTAGTATTAGTTCTTGCTTATTAGTTTGGTAGAATTTGACAGCAAAGCCATCAGGTCCTAGGCTTTTTTGGTTGAGAGATTTTTTATTATTGATTCAATCTTGTGACTTGTTATTGGTCTCTTCAGGTCTTCCATTTCTTCCTTATTCAATCTTGGTAGGTTTTATGTATCCAGGGATTCATCAGTTTCCTCTAGGTTTTCCTGTTTGTTCATGTATAGTTCATGTTCATAGTAGTCTCTGATATCTTTTGCATTTCTGTGATATCAGTTGTAAGGTCTCCTTTTCATTCGTGATTCTGACTCTTCTTTTTTTCTTGGTTAGTCTAGCTAGTGGTTTATTGACTTTGTTTATCTTCTCATTAAACCAACTTTTCATTTCATTTATTTTTTTTATTTTTTTAGTCTCTATTTTGTTATTTCTGCTCGGATCTTTATTATTTCTTTCCTTCTACTAATTTTGGGTTTGGTTTGTCCTTGCTTTTCTAGTTCCTTAAAGTCCATCATTAGGTTATTTCAAATCTTTCTACTTTTTTGATGTAGGTGTTTATTGCTGTAAACTTCCCTCTTAGCACTGCTTTTGCTGTAACCCATAGGTTTTGGTATGTTTCTTTCCATTTACATTTAAGAAATTTTTTTTCTTTTTTTCTTTTTAGAGACAGGGTCTAACTCTGTCACCCAGGTGGAGCAAAGTGGCACAATCATGGCTCACTGGTACTTCAAACACCTGGGCTCAAGTGATTCTCTTGTCTCAGCCTCCTGAGTAGCTAGGACTACAGGCATGCACCACCACACCTGGCTAATTATTTTGTAGAGACAGGGTCTCACTATGTTGTCCAGACTCGTCTTGAACTCCTGGTCTCCAGTGATCCTCCTGACTCAGCCTCCCAAAATGTTTCAAGAAATTTATTTCTTCTTAATTTTTTCATTGATCCAATGGTCACTCAGGTGCATGTTGTTTAATTTCCATGTATTTCTATAGTTTCTAAAGTTTCTCTTGTTATGGATTTGTTTTACTCAATTGTGGTCTGAGAAGATACTTAATATGATTTTGATTTTTTAAAATTTGTTGAGGTTTTGTGGTCTAACATATGGTCTATCCTGCAGAATGTTCCACGTGTTGATGGGAATGTGTATTTTGCAGTTGTTAGATGAAATGTTCTGTAAATGTGAGATCCATTTGGTCTAAAGCAGAGTTTAAATCCACTGTTTTTTGTTGATTTTTCTGTTAAGATAATCTGTCTATTGCTGAGAAGGGGGTGTTGAAGTTCCCAACTATTATTGTATTAGTCTACCTCTCTCTTTAGTTGTAATATTTGCTTTATACGTTTGAGTACTCTGGTGTTGGCTGTATATACATTTAGAATTGTTATACCCTATTGCTGAATGGATCCCTTTATCATTATATAATGACCTTCTTTTTACTGGTTTTGACTTAACGTATGTTTTACCTGATACAAGTAAAGCTATTCCGGCTCACCTTTGGTTTCCATTTGCATGGAGTATTTTTTTTCCATCCCTTTACTTTCAGTCTATAGTTATCTTTACAAGTAAAGTGAGTTTCTTGTACACAGCATATAGTTGGGTCAAGTTTTCTTATCTATTCTGACAGTCTGTTGTTGTTGTCGTCGTTATTGTTGCTGTTATTTGGTAGAGATGAGGTCTCACTATGTTGCTCAGGCTGGTCTCAAACTCCCAGGCTCAAGAAATTCTTCCCACCTTGGCCTCCCAAAGTACTGGGACTAAAAGAATGCACCCACATGACTGGCCCAGTCCATATCCTTTAAGTGGAAATTTTAATCTGTTTACATTCAAGATTATTGATATGTGAGAACTTACTACTGTCATTTTGTTAATCGCCTTCTGGTTATTTTCATATCTTTTGTTCCTTTCTTATTGTTATTGTTTGAAGATAAAATGAGTGAGTCCTTTCTCTTTCTCATCTGTGTGCTTGCTCTACTAGTTAGTTGTATACTTTCACGAGTTTTCACGATGGTAGATATTATTCTTTCACTTCCAAATGTAGGACTCCCTTAATCTTTTCTTGTAGGACTGGTTTAGTGGTGATTAATTATCTGTTTTTCCCTGTCTGGGAAAGTCTTCATTTCTCCTTCATTTATGAAGGATAACTTCACTAGGTATAGTATCCTTAACTGGCAGGTTTGTTTTTTTCCTTCAGCACTTTGAATATATCATCTCATTCCCTCCTGGCTTGCCAGGTTTCTGCTGAGAAATCTGCTGTTAGTCTGATCAGGATTCCTTTATATGTGAGTAGATGCTTTTCTCTTGCTGTGTTTAGAATTCTTTTTGTCTTCACTTTTGACAGTTTGACTATCATGTGCCAAGGAGATCTTTGTGGGTTGTATTTATTTGGGAATCTCTGAGCTTCCTGTATCTGGATGTCTAAATCTCTTCTTAAATTAGGAAGTTTAAAGCTATTTTGTTTAATCAGTTTTCTATGCCATTAAACTTCTCTTCACCTTCTGGGATATATATCCAAGATTCAGATTTTTGGTCACTTTATGGTATCCCACATGTCACAACAGCTTTCTTTTTTCTTTTTCTTTTTATTTTATCTAACTGGGTTATTTTAAAAGACCTGTCTTCAAGTTCTGAAATTTTTTTTTTTTTTTGAGACAGGGTCTCATTGTCACTCAGGCTGGAGTGCAGTGGCACGATCACAGTTCACTGCAACCTCAGTCTCACAGGTTCAAGCAATCCTCCCATCTCAGCCTCCTGAATAGCTGGGACTACAGGAATGCACCACCACCATGCCCAGGTTTTGTTTTTTTTTTTTTTTTTTTTTTTAAGTCAGGGCTTCACTATATTGCCCATCCAACTCCTGGACTCAAGCGATCTGCTTGCTTCAGCCTCCCAAAATGCTGGAATTACAGCCATGAACCACTGCACCCAGCCCAAGTTCTGAAATTCTTTCTTCTGCTTTATCATCTAGTTTATTGCTAAAAATCTCAATTGTATTTTTTATTTCATTCACTTAGTTCTTCAGTTCTAGGATTTTTGTTTGGTTCTTTTTTATGCTATCTCTTTGGTGAATTTCTCGTTCATATCCTAAATTGTTTTTCTGATTTCTTTGTTTTGTGTATCTGTGTTCCCATGCATATCACTGAGCCTCTTTAATATCATTATTTTGAATTTTCAGGCAGTTCATAAATTTTTCACTGGAGTTTGTTATTGAAGAATTATTGTGTTCTTTTGGAGATACCATATTTCCTTGCCTTTTCATTTTTCTTGAGTCCTTTTGTTGATAACTGTGTATCAAGTGTAACAGTCACTTCTAATTTTTTGAATTGGCTTTCACAGGGGAAGATTTTTTCTTACAGATGTATCTACAGTGTTGGTTGGATAGGGCACTTTGGCTTTGATTCTGGATGTTTGCAGCAGTGTAGTCTCCATATGATTTCTTCAGCCACGAACACCATCAGTGGCATCTGTGATTTCCTCAGTGGCTTAGGCTACAGTTGTCAGTGGGCAGCATATGTGATTGGCATGGCAACAGCAGCAGCAGTGGGCAGGGAAAGGCTGTCCTCAGGGTACGTGAAAGTGTGCAGCAGCCCTACTTGTGGGAGACAAGGGGGAGGCAGGGCTGCTATCTGTAATAGTCACCCCAGGCAGGTAGGTTTCAGGCTCTGGGGAACATAAGCTTCGGCTTCCGGCAGCAGCAGTGACTGTAGCAGCTGGCAAGGAGATCATGTCCTCATGGCACAAGAAAGTATATGGCAGCCTGTTGCTGAAGGGGATGGGGCTGCTGTTAGTGGCGGTGGCCCCAGGCAGGCAGGTTTCATACTCTGCGGAGCTTGCACTTTGGCACCCTTTGTCCTGGGAGCAGCCTCCCGGATACACTGCACTGCCCTTTCCCTGGTATGCAGGACACTGTGTGGACCCTGCGGTTCCTCTGGACCCAACCAGTTTCTTGCTGCTAGAGACCTCTAGGCAGATGCGAGGGAATGTCAGGGGGGCTCCAGGGATGTAGAGAGGCAGGGGCTGTTGGGCCCCAGAGCAGGATACACTTTGGTGAGGGCTGGACTCTCAAAATGGTGCTGTGTCCCACTAGGGACCTGGGGGATGCATGGGACTCAGTGTGAGTTCCCTCTCTGGAGCAATGACATCACACAGGCTCCAGGGAGCTCCCTCTGCCAGTATCAGGGCCCACAACGGTCAAAGCACTCTCCCGTGGCTAGGATTACAGAAGATGGTGAGAATGTGGACTGCTGGGGATTGCTCACTGATTCTTTCTCCACACTGGGAAGCCCCTCTGGCTCCCAGTCAATCTTGGCTGGGTTGTCCACCTCGCTTCCCTCTCCCTCAATGTCTCATGTGTTTTCTGTCACTTCTCTACTGAATTCTACACCTCTAGTCGGTCATCTTGAAAGACTCAGGCCCTTATATCTTTGACAATGACTACAAGTAAAAAATGTGAGGCCTAGGAAAAGCTAGCTCCTATAAAAGAAATGTGAGGCCTAGGGGAGGTTAGCCGGCTATAGTGTTGCTAATAAAACTAATCTCAATGGTTTCCAATAAGAGGAAGAGGTAGGGCCGAGCGCGGTGGCTCAAGCCTGTAATCCCAGTACCTTGCGAGGCCGAGACGGGCGGATCACGAGGTCAGGAAATCGAGACCATCCTGGCTAACACGGTGAAACCCCGTCTCTGCTAAAAAATACAAAAAACTAGCCGGGCGAGGTAGCGGGCGCCTGTAGTCCCAGCTACTCGGGAGGCTGAGGCAGGAGAATGGCGTGAACCCAGGAGGCAGAGCTTGCAGTGAGCCAAGATCACGTCACCGCACTCCAGCCTGGGTGACAGAGCGAGACTCCCTCTCAAAAAAAAAAAAAAAAAGAGAGAAAGAGGTAGGCCTGGCGCAGTGGCTCAGACCTGTAATCCCAGCACTTTGGGAGGCCGAGGCAGGTGGATCACTTGAGGTCAGGAGTTCGAGACTAGCCTGACCAACATGGTGAAACCCCATCTCTGCTAAAAATACAAAAATTAGCTGGGCGTGGTGGTAGGCACCGAGTAGCAGTAGCTGAGGTAGGAGAATCATTGAACACAGGAGGCAGAGGTTGCAGTGATCAAGACTGTGCCACTACACTCCAGCCTGGGTGACAGAGTGAGACTCTGTCTCAAAAAAAAAAGGAAGAGGTACTCTGATCTCTCAGTTCACATGTTTAATTCGTGGGATTTTGACTGAGTTTTTAAAAATTAAATGTTATTTAATGTTGTTACATCATGTGTTCAACAATAAATATATGAAAAGAAAACAACAGTTCTTTTTCATCTATTCCCTGAATCATACTTCTTTGTCTTAGGTGGTTAAAAGACAGTTAACGTCTTAAACGATTCTAGTTTCAGTTCTAGGTCCATCATTTACCAGATAGTTAACCTTTGAAGAATAATTTAACCTAAGATTAAATTTTCATTGTTGATACTCTTGGGACAAAGAGTTCATGAAGGGAGGAAGCAGAAAGGCATTAGTAGAGTCAATATTGGATTCTAGAAGTAACTGGGATAAAAGGTAAGATGAAAATATACTCCAATTTTAGATCAGTTCCTCTCCCTGCCCACGCTGCCATACCCTGGCTCTGCTCCCAGGGCCCAGGCAAAAGCAATATTAAATCCTTACAAAAAATGGCTTACAGTTGGTAGAACCTTAGACTGAAAATCCTTTGGGAAAGTCTGGAACGCACTGTTGGTAGGAGCATGTAGAAAGCTTACCCAGGGTGAGAACAGTGGAGCAAAGCCAATCCCCCTCTTTCTAAAATCATAGCAAAGCAGAGAAAGCAGGGCTCCCATATGTATTACCTGGAGGATCCCCAAAACAGGAGGCTCTGGAACTAGCAATGCTTACTTACATCACCACCTCTCAAAAGACAGAATTCTAATATATCTGGCACAAAATCTAGACCAGGTTTCATAATTCCAAGTAGCAGAGTGGAAAAGTCTACAGGATATATGAATTATTGCCAGAAAGAAATTCATTAAATACTTTTAGAAAGCTGTGAACAACTCTGGAAGTATTTAAAGAAAGTGCTGTTGCCTCTGGCATTCTTAAATCTCAGGTAACAAGCTTGGCTTCTCAAGCAAACTTGGAAACTGCCCTGGTTAGCAATCAAGTAGGGACTAGAGACAGAACATACCCTGTTTCAGGAGTCTTACTGTTAAAGTGTCCAGAAATGTACATTCTAACCAAATTCATCAAACTATCCCAAAGGAAAGGCTGTGATGGTGGAAATAAGAGTAGAGAGAATGAGTTACCAGTATTATTTCAAAAAAGAAAAAAAAAGCAGTTGATAAATTCTTCTCTTGGGTGGGGTTTTCACTGCAGAAAAAAATACATGGTTAGAGTATTTTGCAGACAAAATTTGCAATTAATATTTACAGTCATTGAAGCTAAAATTATTTTCTTGAAATCTTGCAATTTTCTAATATGGTCAAGACTTCATTCAAAGCTTTCCCTTGATAATTACACCTATAAATGAACTATTATCAAGGAGAAAGGCACAGCCTTAAATGTGTTTCTTTACTCAGTAATTGAACTATGACTCTACACCATCTGTCTTCCTACAGCTATCATCAAAAGTATGCATTCTCTCAGAAGCAATGGGTCTCAGCCAAGATGGCTGCCACACGAAAATGAGATAAGCAGGCACATTATCAATCCCAAAAACAATTCACAGGAACCACTCAAAAACAAACCTCCTCAGGGAGCACCTTCCACCTTCCTTTTGACTGTCAGCATGTCTGTCACCTGCATACCCACTAATAAACAAATACCAAAAAAAATGGTTCCACCTTACTCTCCACATCAGTTCTACCTGCAGGGGTTAGCACATTCAGAAACAAGGCAGAGGCGGTAACTAAATCCTTTGAAGGACATAATCAGGTATTATGAAGTTTGAAAAAAGCCAGGGTAATAACCATTGCCCTCTCTCCTCCTTTTCAAAAGGGGTAACATTTTTTTCCTCAACTACACACAGGTTGGATTGAAAGGCGGCAGCTGCCTCACAAAGCAGTCCTTTGAAAATAATTACTATTCACTGCCTTTGCTATGTGCCTAGTTTTGTTAAGAGTACAGTTTTTTAAATGTATGGTGTAGATGATTTGCTGAAACTACACTAACTGTTACACAAGAATTAATAGGCTTTGTGTACGTATTCTGACTTCTTTCCCTTCACTGTAGTGTTTCCATTTTTCCTAAAAGATCATTCTGAACAAAGACAAACTCCTCATGGAACTAGCTGCCCAACAGATACATATCAGCTACTATTCACATTAACTCTTGATCATCTGCTAGGTGGAAAACAAGCTTCCAAGGACTCAATCACAAAACCTGAATCTTGCAGCACCTTGCTGGTTAAGAATGCTTAAAACAGCAAGGCTTTTCCTATAAGACTGTCACTAAAAAGTCTCAAAGATACTGGATTGTGACAAACTGTGGAAAAGAGTAACAATCAGCAGCTGGGCGCGGTGGCTCATGCCTGTAATCCCAGCACTTTGGGAGGCCGAGGCGTGCAGATCACGAGGTCAGGAGATCAAGACCATTCTGGCTAATGCGGTGAAACCCCGTCTCTACTAAAAATACAAAAAATTAGCCAGGCATGGTGGCAGGTGCCTCTAGTCCCAGCTACTCAGGAGGCTGAGGCAGGAGAATGGCGTAAACCTGCAAAGCAGAACTTGCAGCGAGCCAAGATTGGGCCACCACACTCCAGCCCGGGTGACATAGCGAGACTCCGTCTCAAAAAAATAAAAATAAAAAAGAATAACAATCACAAGGTCAGGAGTTCGAGACCAGCCTGACCAACATGGCGGTCAAAAAATCAGCTGGGCGTGGTGGTGCACGCCTGTAATCTCAGCTACTCAGGAGGCTGAGACAGGAGAATTGCTTGAACTCAGGAGACGGAGGTTGCAGTGAGCCAAGATTGCACCACTGCACTCTAGCCTGGATGACACAACAAGACTCTGTCTCAAAAAAAAAAATAAAAAATAAAAAAAGAATAACAGTACCCAGTACCAGAACGTCTTCCTAGAAGAGGGCAATATTCATAAGCAAAAGAGTAGGGGAAAGTCCTTTTGCTCTACCTACTTAAAACAGAATACCTATACTTCACAGGCTAAAGAAAAAAATGAAAACCACCCTCATTTAGTCTAGGTGAGAAAATAAATTCATTCCCCAAGGTCATGTTCATACATGGCCCTCATAAAATTCAGTTGAAATTTGTTTTCAAAGAAAATCCCCTATCAAGATCAACAGCCCTATTCCACAATTGCTCTCATCTATATTTTGGCCCCCACCCCAAAAATCTGTGGTTAAAGCTTTAGTTCCTAAAGCTGAGATTCCTGCATTTGAATCTCAACCCTGTCACTTCCTAACTGTGTCATCTCGGGTCAAATTCCTTGTTTTGTTCACGTGTAAAACAGGAATAATTTTAACAGTACCTACCCTACAGAGTTATTAAAGATATAAAGGAGAAAATATATGCAAAGTATTTAACACCAGCCTGGCATATAGTATTAAAAAGCTCAGTATGTATTAGTTGCCATTATTTTTGTTGTTGTTATTATACTTCATTCATATTATACTTCAGCCACCACTTTTTCCAGGAAGGCTTCTCCCATGAAACCTTCACCCCAAGATGCCTCTCTTCTGTGCATCCCACATATACCTCTATCATAGCATTTCTCTCACCAGATCATATTTGTTTGTCTACCTCACACACTCCGCCCTCTTTAAGTGCTGGGGTTATATATTGTATGTGTAGGCCCAGAAAGATGCTTAGCACATAGTAGACATTCAAGGAGTTTTTTTGTTAAATTTAAAACTTCACCCAATATTTTAAAAAATTTGTGGGATTTTTTCTATATTAACAAAATCACGGAAAAGATGTCAGCTCCAATATGGAATATCTTGAGTTAAAGTCATTTGAATCAGATTCTTGATGTTAATTAATTTCCTTGGCTGAAAGAAGGAAGAGGCAAGAGAGAAAAGTAAAGTTCCTGGTTCACTAAGAAATTAGAATGGGCTTTTCCAATTAAATTGGGGAGTGCACTGAATAGGAAATATGAGAGATGTGCAAAGAAAGAAACTGAAGAAAAGCAAAGTGGATAAAAAAGAGATAACTGAACAACATAACCAGCTGGGAAACAGCCTTTCCTGTCTAAACTCTAAACTAGAAAATCCTTTCAAATCCCAAAGAAATCTTTCTTCATGAAAGGACCAACCAAATTTTAGCCCCCTGAGCTATCTATTTCAGACCATTCAACTTCACTCCAAGGTGACACAAGCCTTCACCATGAAAATTTCTGAACAAAGCAACAGTGGAGAATAGCTTCCCAGTTCACCTAGGCAAAGAGTCATGCATCATTGATGACATCTAGATCCATTCACCTTCCCTTGTCCTGAGTAATGATGAAAAGGGAAAAACAGAAAAAGATACCTCAAAGTTCTGGTCACGGAGGTGAAAACAGGGAAACCACTCTATCACAATTCTAATGCCTTTAACTTCTACCTAAAACAACTTAATAAATCAAAAGTTTGCATTAATTGGATACAGGTGCTAGTCCATTTCAAAAGACCCATCTGCCAAGGTTTAGCCCAAAGGCATTTTTCACAGCCAAGTATTAATCAAATCACTGGTGTAGCTGAAAATAGCTCTCCTACCATAAAGTCACCTGTTCAGAAACAATCCAGTCATCAAGGGCTTTATAATATTTAAAGGCAGATTGAAGGCAAATGATGAAGCTATGCACTTAAAAAAAAAAAAAACTGTAACTAGGGGGTTACACTGCTGCATATGATGTACTCAGAATCTCCTGCTTCACTTTTTCTCCCACCACCTTATGACTAAAAGACTCTGGAGAATGCTGTCAGCAAGGAGAGCACGCCTCCAAGCCACAGCTTGAAGGAGCCCACACCTCTCTATGTAATACTGTCTTTGTACTTCAAAAAGCACAGGTATTAAATTATAACAGATAAAGTTTGGCCTATACATAAAAGTGGTTCTAAAAAGAAAGAATTGTTTTTCTAAAAAGAAAAGCACCTAGATATGATGTTGTGAATCTAGCAATTCCCTAGCCCACTTGTAGATGGTATTGTTGAGAACCTGCAGTTGATTGCCATCTCTCATTGCAGTTATTACCGGCTGATAAATTTTTTGCATTCAGCACAATCATACCAACCTCCCTTGGAAACCCACACAAAGAACCCTGAATCAGAGCACTATTTTGTTTTTTTTTGGGAAGGTTTTTTCTTTTCTTTTCTTCTCTTTTTCTGGCTTGTTTTGTTGCTTTCAAAGAGAAGGTCATTTAGAGGGCCGCAGCAGAAATATGTAAATTAAACAGAAGAGTAGGCTTGGGAGGAAGTAAGGAAATAATATAGCTAGCCATGAAGTGTTATTTCAGCAGATATGGCCAATAGAGGAAAAGTTTATATCAATTCATCCATTGAAACTCTCTCTTTTTGGAGCATTATGTAAGTGCCATAAAAAAAAAAAAAAAAAACTGCAGTGGGCTGAACTGGGACATGTGAGGACTCAATACAACCAAGCTTCAGATACTTAAATATCTCGAACCACTTTTTGCTTATAGCAAATAAAATGCAGAACTACAGATGCTTTCTCATCTGTGTGTAAATGAAAGCAAAACTGTGTGAGTAGTTAGTATTCTTAGAATTTTTGAGAGCCGGTTTATTTAAATTAAATCAAAGCCAATCTGTATCTGTACAGAAATAATTTTCTTAGGGCTCTTATTCTCTAGACTTACAGAGCTGTACATACTCTTCCCTCTATCCCTCCCTCTAAGATAAAAAACTGAAAAGAGCTCTGCGGGTTACAAGCCACTTCAAATGAATCTGGGAGGAGGAGGTTCAAAGGGATTAGAATATACCATGTCTTACCAGCCTGCTATATAGAACAGGGTTCAGCTATTCTCTGCCCCATTCTTTGTGTTCCCACAGCACATCTTGGAATTGATTATGCTTCTTTATGTTTCTACATCTATCTCTGCCTCCATAGTGTGACCTCTCTGATGGTAGGAACTGGGTTTTATTTAGCCTGGAACATTATTTGTTGACCTGAAATGTGTGTATCTATAGTATATACATAATACCTAGATGCTAATTATCATTAATAATGTGAATTAAGCATCCTAGAGAAGGTATCAAAAACACAGTCCGGGCACAGTGGCTCACACCTATAATTCCAGCACTTTGGGAAGCCGAGGCTGGCGGATTGCCTGAGGTTAGGAGTTCGAAACCACCCTGGCCAACACAGTGAAACCCCATCTCTATTATAACTACAAAAATCAGCCAGGCACGGTAGCGCGCACCTGTAGTCCCAGCTACTCGGGAGGCTGAGGCAGGAGAATCGCTTGCACTTGGGAGATAGAGGCTGCAGTGAGCTGAGATCATGCCACCACACTCCAGCCTGGCCAACAGAGTGAGACTCTGTCTCCAAAAAAAAAAATGCAGTTAGCTTATTTTAAGGCACTGAATGTGAGACAACACATTTAAAGAGCCAGAGACCACAAATATTAGAAGAATGTAATCTAAGTCAACACCATAATGTGGCACTGACATTCAGATAATTTCATATTGTTTGGTTTACTTATTGCAATCATGTGGCTTTTAATAGATTTCATTTTTCTGACATGTTTTTACATGCATTTTTTTCTTATACCTCCATTTTCAAGTTAATTGTAAGTCATACATTCTACTGACAGAAATAAAAATTTGGGCAAATTGGTCAACACTCCTGACTGCCAAATTATCTACTATGGACTATCTCTAACTGCACAGAAACTGGTGTTTCCTTATCCTCATCTGTACAATGGCAACATTTCTTTGCTGCTTCAAAAATGGTATTAATTCTAGGCAGGGAAATAAGAAAACCCAAATGTTCCTCAGTGTCTCTCTCTTTGACACACATACACTCCCTACACGGACACAGGAAAGCCCTGGAAACATATCGTACACATACGGCCTTCACTCTCCACCACTTCCTCTCCACTGACAGAGGCAGCCATGCTGCCAAGGTAGCAACCCCCACATGAAATACAAAAGAGTGGAGGCGAAACAGCTCAATCAAAACAGCTTGGGAACGGAAAGGATGGTACACTTGTCAAAGAAAGTCTCCAGGGATAGGCCAGAAAACTTTTGTTTCTGCCTTGAACATCATGAGCAAATAACCCTGCTCCAGGTCTGCAGACCTGAGCTCAGAGGCCAACTCCTCCCTTTAACCTTTCACAGAAGGGTAACAGGAAAACTCGCTGTTATTTGAAAAGTCCATTGTGAGAAATGTCAGAGTGCAGCTTATAAGTATACCCTGGGGAGCACAGCTGACAGCAATTTTGAAAACCAAGCAGTTAGAAACTGATGAAGTAGAATGCACAGGTAGAAGACAGCTTGGCACTGCTTCAGCATATGGGGCTGCTTGCTTCAGGCCAGATGCCACAGACTGACCCAGCAGGATGCAGATTACTCAACTTTCTGAGATGGAAGATGGCTCTTCAGCTTTTCTCTACAAGGCTGCTTCATTTATTCTGATTAAGATTCATTCACTCTAGCCACCCCACTTCCATAAGCCTCCAGCTGACTCAGGTTGCCCTCAGTTAAGGACAATAAACATTGAGCTGTATCAAAAACAAACAAATAAACAAACAAAAATAGAGGAGCCATTTCTTAACAGGCAGGATGGCAGTCCTCTTGAAATTGTGAACCTGAATCTGAAATGAAGGCTACAGAAGTGAAACTGAATCAATATTACCCCCCACTCCATCTCCCAGGTCTGATAATATTAGTCATTCCCCTTATTAACTAAAAGTGAAAGAATTCATAAGCACACATTTATTTCAAACTCAAATGTGCTGCTGGATTAGAATCAAAACATAATGTTAAGCCAGTTGGAAAAAAGAGAGCATTCCTAAAAATCCTGTCATCTGCTGGGAGAGTTTAAAAAGGGGAACTGAAGTGAGACACACTGGGCACCCATCTTTAGGGGCAGAGTCTGAAGTGAGTAGAGTTCCAGATAGGCCTTGGCTGGCATTCCTCCCTGTTTCTGTTTCCCCTTGGACAGTGTCTGTGATGGCTAACTCACCATTCAGGGACATTCATAATTCTTTCTCTTCTTAGGGCATTTTACAGTTTCCTTTTGTGATTGGCCACGGAAGTTCAAGATTTATATAACTGGTGCTTGCTTCATGCTAAGCATTGAAATGGTTCACCTGAGATCCTGAGTAACAAACTTGATGCCAAGGGCAGGAGCACCCTAATGCAGATAAGACTTTCAAGTGCTGATGGGCTGGGTGTATCTAACGCCCATGAAATCACCACAGGAACACAGTTCCAACTTGGAGGCAAAGGCTACAGCTATAGCACTCTTTCCACATTTCCAAATAACCTCTCTAACTGCTTATTCAGGAAACGTGGATTATTAAAGGTGAGAGAGAGCGCTGGATAGAAAGGAAAACTGGAGATATACCATCTTGTGGACAGGAACTTCACCTACATAATTCTTGGCAGAAGGTTATTCCATTAAGACCAGCTTGAGACATCAAATTGTCTGGTCTCCTACATTCCCAGGATTCTGCAAGGAAGACTAGGTCTCTATTGTCATGGCATTACCTTGGGACCCTAGGGAAGCCTCAAACTCCTGGAAGGGAATCTTGATGTCAGCAATGCCATCCCTCTCAAAGGGAATTTCTGTTCCCTAAGAATGGCAAAGGTATTAACAGACTGCAAGCTTCATAAGAGCAGAAACCATATCTGTCCTGCTCACCAATGTACTTAGTTTCCTTTTTTTCTTGAGACAGTCACTGTTGCCCGAGCTGGAGTGCAATAGCATGATCATGGCTCACTGCAGCCTCGACTTCCTGGGCTCAAGCAATCCTCTTACCTCAGCCTCTCAGCTAGCTGGGACCACAGATGCACACCATCAAGCACAGCTAACTTTTTATTATGTTTTTGTTACAGGGTCTCACTATGTTATCCAGACTGTTCTCAAACTCCTGGCCTCAAACGATCCACCTGCCTCGGCCTCCCAAACTGCTGGGATTACAAGCATGAGTCACTGCACCTGGTCTTACCACTGCATTTCTAATGCCTAGGATAGCAGGCACCTGATAAATATGTTTGGCAGGAAGGAAGCACAGGACAAACTCTGTAAGCTACGTCTTTTTTGTTTTGTTTTGTTTTGTTTTGTTGTTGTTGTTGTTGTTGTTGTTTTGAGATGGAATCTAACTCTGTCACCCAAGCTGGAGTCCGATGGTGCAATCTTGGCTCACCACAACGTCTGCCTCCTGGGTTCAAGTGATTCTCCTGCCTCAGCCTCCTGAGTAGCTGGGACTACAGATATGCACCACCACACCTCGCTAATTTTTGTATTTTTAGTAGAGATGGGGTTTCACCATGTTGGCCAGGCTGGTTTTGAACTCCTGACCTCAGGTGATTCACCTGCCTCGGCCTCCCAAAGTGCTGGGATTATAGGCGTCAGCCACCGTGCCCAGCCTACAAGCTACTTCTAACCCAAAACCCAAAAGTGTTGTTCAATCAGCCCCAGCCAAAACACTGTCCTGACCAAAGACAGAGCCAACCTGGCCTAGCACAAGGCCTTGCCAAGCATGGGCACATATCAGTATGGGGGGAAGTAAACTAGGGCAGAGAGCAAGGTGGAGTCATGGCAGCAGAACAGAGTCCTCTTTCAGAGGAAATGTTTCCTTAGCTGGGGGAAGAAACAAGTGGCCCATCATGCTCCTCAGTGGCATATTACAATCACGAAAAATTCATAATATAACTCATTCTGTCATGGGCTTCAATTAATCTCAGACCTGTAAAGCTATATGAATAGAGGCCTACTTTCCCTAACAATACAGAAAGGCCAGCTGCCTACCGCATACTTAATAATGTGCAGACAAAGCTCCCACCGGACAGAGGTTTAAGAAGCCAGCAGAGAACTCAACCCTCCTGCCTGCTGGGTCATCTGGCGATTAGACAAGAATTTAACCATATTAAACTTTTATGTTATTGCTAACATTTGCTGAGTTTTATTTATGCACCTGGGAGTAGGCTAAGCCCTTTGCATGAATATTTTATTTAATCCTCACAATCCTGTTAAGAGGTACTGTCATTTCCATTTTATAGATGAAAAACCTGATGGAAAGGTTTCAGTACCAGCACCCAGTACATAATAAAACCAGGACTGAGACTTGTCTGACACCCAAGCCCATGCTCCACACCCTTGGCCACTCTGTCTCCTATCTCTTGCTCAGTTGATGAAAAGGCAGATGGTCAAGACCAATTCTCACAACTTCTCTCTGGAACTTATCCAGTACTATCTGGAGTCAAAAGCGGCTACAGGATCTTAACCAAATGGGCTTTTCTCAGGAAAGCTGCTAGAAGAAGGATCAGAAGAAAGTTCAAAAGGCAGGTCCTCAAATCAAGAGCTATCCATTTTGACCCAAACCCTTCACTACTGTTCATCTGAAAATAGGTGTCCACAGGGAAGAGTTGAGGCTTTAAAAAAATTAAAAAGTGTCCAAACACTAACCACACACATAGTTCTTGACGGTGTTCCTGCCAGTTCCACACAATGCCTTGAATTAGAAGCTGTTCCAATTACTGAGATTTTTATAAAATCTCCAAAATAAGCCAAAAGGCTATGCTTCGGCCCTGCAATTGTTGTTTGTTTTTATAAACTCCTCTGCTGTTTTATTATTTCCTCCCTTGAGGAATTCCTGAGGAGAATAAAATTTAAGATAGTTTTTAAACTGAGTTGGGTTTACTACCCAATTATGCTAATTTTCTCATCCCTCTTCATTCTGTCACACAAATGGAGAAGTAAGTTTATATTTGCACAGGTCTTCCAAAGGGCAAAAAGAACCCACCAAAATTATAGTTTTCCAAGACAGTAGGATTTACGATGATTATCTCTCACTGAAGTGTTTAAGCAAGACACAATGATTTAATTTCACTGAGAGAGAGACCAACTTTAGCAAGTTCTGATTGGTCTTACTTATGTCAATTAAATCGTGATATAACAAGATCCCAAGATCCCATAGACTTGCTCAATGCTAGCTGAATTTTAGAATCAAAAACCTTGCATGGTTTGTGTTAACAGCCAGAAAATTCTACTTTCCCCCAACTGCCATGTACTCAAGTCATTATCCTACAATCTGAGGAGACAGATTTAGGATTAATAATTTATTACCTTCCTGTACTGCAATGTAGTTAAGAATATAGGACAATTTGGCAGGAGAAAGTTCCTGTTGAAGACTCATTGCTGTAAGATATATTCCATTAGTCATCTGCCTCAGTTTGGGTGCCCAACAGATACATGAAGAGCAGAGATATAATGCCACCTAAAAAGTCTCCTGAAAATGCTTTTCCCCTGAAGATAAAGACCAATGCATGTTCAAAGTATATCATTCTCTTAAAGGAAAAAGACACCACTGGCTCTGACTGGTACAACAGAGGCTACAGCCCTCAAAGTAAGGGCAAAGGAGGCAAGTGAGGGCAAGGCCCACAGGTACCTTTTGCCTGCCAGGGACACTTACTTGGGTTCAGGAATACAGGCAGGTATGAGAACAAAAAAAAAGGCAACTAGTGGTAAAGAGACCTCTTGCTAAGATAGGAGGTGTTTTTGTCCCATCTGCAGTCTCTGTAGAGGTTGAGGGTGATAATTAATCTCTCCCACCCAGAGTCTGGGAATAATTAAAATATGAAGCATGGCAGTTAGGTGCAGATGAAGATCAAAATATTATCTTTATAGTCAGTGATAAGGATGACTGGAGAACATGGCTGAGATGTGTAACCACAAACAGCCTTTATTATACTTTCCTATACTGAATTAAACTTACCTAACTGGACAAAATGCAGGCTGACCTGGCATGGGCAGACCAGCTACAGCATGGCAGTGGGAGAAGATATAAAAATCCTGAAGACTGGGCCAGGTGTGGTGGCTCACGCCTATAATCCTAGCACTTTGGGAGGCCGAGGCGGGCAGACTGCCTGAGCTCAGGAGTTTGAGACCAGCCTGGGCAACACAGTGAATCCCCGTTTCTACTAAAAATACAAAAAATTAGGCAGGCATGGCAGCATGCACCTGTAGTCCCAGCTACTCAGGAGTCTGAGGCAAGAGAATCGCTTGATCCCGGGAGGTGGAAGTTGCAGTGAGCCGAGATTGTGCCACCGCACTCCAGCCTGGGCGACAGACGGAGACTCCGTCTCAAAAGAAAAAAAAAAAAAAAAATCCTGAAGACTGGCCACTTCATACAATAGGATTATTTTCTAATCTCATCAATCAGAAACATCACTCTGCCACTCATAGAGTGAGTAAGAGAAAAGGCAGAGGATATAGCAAAAATTACTCCCCAAAACTTGTTCCCTCCTAGGGAGTGAAGTGCCCACTTAACACGCTGAGGTTGAAAAACAGAGCAGGAAAGAATGATGTTCCATGTATATTCATGTATATTCCAAGGTGTATATAACATGTATATACCTACAGCAGGTATAGTGCTAGATGCTAGAGATGGAACTATGAGTAAAATAAGTTTCATGGAGTAGACACACACATAAACAACTAATCAAAGCAGACTTCTGCTCAAAGCCATAATGGAGTAGTTGATATCAGACTCCCCGTCCTGCCGTAAACAACTACAAAACTGGACAGAAGATACAATCCAACTGTTTTTAGTCAGGCAATAACAGGCAGGGCAAGGTTGCAATCCTGAGAAGGGAAACCTGAAGTGAAACCATAACTGCCCAGCTGTATATTAAGGGACAATTTCCCAACCATGACATAGGAAGCTGGAACCCAAACAGAACACATGGGTCTCACTGAGCCCAGGAAGCAGACATGTGAATTTGGCTAGAAGGTGAGGAGTGAGAATTTGAGAGGAAGGAGCTGTGAAGAAAGGGGGCCCCAGAAGTCCAGTGGGAGGGTCCCTGCCAGTCCGTGGCTGGACTATAAAGGCATGAGGCAAGACCACATGATGTTTATTAATTAGATGGTAGATGCTACAGGGCTGAGAGAGACTCACTAGAGGTCAAGTAGTGCCCTCTAGGGGGACAAGAGGAGCATGTTGGAACTCTGGCCCTGCCAGAGTGAAGAGTGAAGTAATCACATTAATGCCATACACCAGCAGAGACACCAGAAAGGCCTCACCTTAGGAGTAAGGACTATACTCTAGAGCAAAACCTACTCTGAACCTCTCCTCACAAAGCCTAAGGCCACACAGAGTATAACAAGGTATAATCAGAGAGAGATGCATAGACATTATGAGAACATTACAGAAGTCCACACCAGGGGTCTCAGGGAAAGCATGAGAAAGGAGCTTATGTTTACCTGAATTGGAATACATCAGGCAGAATGGTAATGCCATATGCAGAGAAATGGAGCCTTCTACATAGAAATGTCAGATGAACTGTGACATGCATGTGAAGGAGAGAAAGTAACAGAGAATGACTCAGGTGACCGGGCACGGTGGCTCACACCTGTAACCCCAGAACTTAGGGAGGGTGAGGCGGGTGGATCATTTGAGATCAGGAGTTTGAGACCAGCCTGGCCAACATGGTGAAATCTTGTCTGTAGTAAAAATACAAAAATTAGCCGGGCGTGGTGGCAGGTGCCTGTAATCCCAGCTACTCAGGAGGTTGAGGCAGGAGAATCACTTGAACCTGAGAGGCAGAGGTTGCAGTGAGCCAAGATCACGCCACTGTGCTCCAGCCTGGGCAACAGAGCAAGACTCAGCCTTGAAAAAAAAAAAAAAAAAAACGACTCAGGGATTTCTACCTCAGAATACGGCTAGAGGTGGTCTTTTCATGGTTATAGGGAATAAAGGAGAAGAAAGGGGGGTAAAAGATCACAGGTTCAGTTTCACTATACTAAGTTAGAGGCAGCCGTGAGACATCTTGGCTGGAGATGTGCGACACACAGATGGCTAAGTGGTCTGGAGCTCAGGAATGGTTATAAATTTGGAAGTAGTGAGCACATAGGTTACAAGTGAGGAAAAGAATAAGACTGCCCAGGGAGAGCACAAGTGGGACAAAAAAGGGTTGAAACAGAATCCTGACAAACAAAAGACGTAAGGGAGAGAAGGCAGTGGGGGAAAAATAATTAGAAAGTGCCATGCATTGGCTAGGAGGAGGACAAAACAAAGCATGGTATAACTCAAGGCAAGTGAGGAAATGGTCTCAAGAAGGTAATCAAAGGTGTCAAATGCAGCAGAGATGTTAAGTAAGGTAAGAAGTAAAGGTGTCCAACTAGGAAGGTCAATAGTTACCCTGGCAAAAGCCAAGGTTTGGGCAGAAGCCAGAACTTACTGAATTCAGAAGAAGACAAAGGTGGGAGAATGGAAACAGCAAATGTGGTCTACTCTTTCAGAAAGCTTCACTGACTGCAAAGATCAAATCAGGGAACTGGACAGCAATCTTTCACGAAGAACAGTGCCTGCCTCAATAAATATTTATTGACTGGGTAAGTAATTTTAAAAATGAACAAAATAATGAGGAAATCTATACCCTTCTAGTTGTTTCCCTAGTCCTTGTCTCTTACTGTGTCAGTCTGTCCATCTATAAACTGAATATGTATTAGGCCCAAGCCAAGTTCCATTTCCTCCATGAAGCTTTCCTTGATTTTTCTAACCTTCAACACCTTTTCTACTATAATAAAAAAGATGAACAATAACAAGTGTTGGCAAGGATGCAGAGATACTGAAACCCTCATACATTACTGGTGGAAATATAAAATGGTGCAGCTGCTGTAGAAAACAGTTTCTCAAAAAAGTTAAACCAAGAGTTACCATATCATCCAGCAATTCCACTCCTATATATAAATATATATGTGAAATTTTATATATAAAATTATATACATATATAAATAGTGGAATTGCTGGATCATATATATATTATTATATATACCATACATAAATAGTGGAATTGCTGGATCATATATATGTAATATATGTGTGATATGTATGTAATATACATGTGTGATATGTATATGTGTGTTATATATATGTGATATGTAATATATGAAATATATATGATCATATGTAATATATATGATCCAGCAATTCTACTATTTATATGTAATATATATATAATATACACATATTATATATTTATGATTATATATAATCCAGCAATTCCACTATTTATATATACATTTATTTTAGATAAATGTATATATAGAATATATATTTTAATATAGTGTAATTGGTACATATATAATGGAGTGGAATTGCATATATATGTAATACATATATATACATGATCCAGCAATTGCACTATTTATATATAAATACATGTATTTATCTATATATACAGATACCCAAGAAAATTAAAAACATATGTTCACACAAAAATGTATACGTAAATGTTAAGAGCAACATTGTTCATAATAGCCAAAAAGTAGAAAAAACCCAATGTCCATCAACTGATGAATGGATAAACAAAATGTTGCACATCCATAAAACAGAATATTATTCAGCCATAAAAAGAAACCAAGTACTGATACCTCCTAGGATATGGATGAACCTTGGAAATATTATGCTAAATGAAATAAACCAGATGCAAAAGGCCACGTATTGTAAGATTCCATTTATGAAATGTCCAGAATAGGCAAATCCATAGAGTCAGAAAGCAGATTTGTGGTTTCTAGCAGCTGGGGGAGGAGAGGATAGGGGGTGACTGCTAATGGGTACAGGGCTTCTTCTAGGGGTGAGAAAAAGTTCTGGAATTAGACAGTGCTATATCTCAATTTTTAAAAACTTCTTGGCCAGGTGCAGTGGCTCACACCTGTAATCCCAGCACTCTGGGAAGCCAAGGTGGGTAGATTGCTCAAGGCCAGGAGTTTGACACCAGCCTGGCCAACATGGCAAAACCCCATCTCTACTAAAAATACAAAACTTAGCCAGGTGTGGTGGTGTACCCCTGTAGTCCCAGCAACTTGGAAGGCTGGGGCACAAGAATTGCTTGAACCCGGGAGGCTGAGGTTGCAGTGAGCTGAGATCGTACCACTGCAGTCCAGCCTGGGCCACAGAGTGTGACTCTGTCTCAAAAAAAAAAAAAAAAATTCCTCTAATCTCTTTACTACAGAACACCTAAATTCTACCCATCTCTTTAGGACTACCTCTACTTGTTTATATTGAGTGAAATTACTGAGAGGTTCCTTGAAGACAGAGACTCATCAACTTTCTCCGGACTATTTGATTAACATCCTAACGGATACCCTAACCTCTAATCCTGACCTCCTCCCTTTTCCATTCACCTGCATCTCGACAATTATCATTCTTCTACACTACTGCGAAAATTATCCAGAAATTTACCAGTATTATAGTACATTTAATACAGTATTAATACAGTTTTATATTTAATACTAGTATTAAAGTATTATAGTGTTTGCCTTAAGAGGTGCACAAGACAAATCCCTGGGGCATGAAAAGAAAATATTAGACTTCTTCATATTTGCTTCTGTTGATCCCTTTAAAATTTTGTTTTTGGCATCTCTTACATATACATAAGACATTATTAGTACAAAATTACATGTTATAATGTATAAATAAATATACAGGGGTACACTCTCAATTTTTCAATGGATTAAAGTGCATCATGAAAAAAATTTATAGACCATCTACCTAAAAAGATTAAAACTGAAGCTCCTTAGCATGAAGCTTCATGCCAAGTCACAAAGGATCTCGTATGTGACCTAGCCACCACCTACCTCTTCTGGAGCTGCCAAACCAGCTTTGCTCTTTATATTCCAGTAGTGCTAAATTGCTTGTGGAGTTTTTTCTATATACCATGCTATTTCACTTTTGTGCCTTTGCTCTTGCATTCCCATTGCATGGGAATACCCTTTGAATCCTTCAAATTCAACCTTCACAACTCTGTTCAGGCATCAGCTTCTCTAGAAAGAACTCCTTAGAGCACCCTCTTTGCCTCCAAGCTAAATGCTTCTCCCATGGTTCCAGTAGCACTCTGTGCGTTGCATCCTTTTTTTTTTTTTTTTTTTTTTTTTTTTTTGAGAGACAGGGTCTCCCTCTATCCCCACACTGGACTACAGTGACATGATCATAGCTCACTGCAGTCTTGAACTCCTGGGCTCAGGTGATCCTCTCATCTCAGCCTCTCGAGTAGCTAGGACTACAGGTGCCCACCACCACACCCGGCTAATTTTTATTTTTTATTTGTGTAGACATGAGGTCTAATTATGTTGTCCAGGCTGGTCTTGAACTCCTGGCCTCGGGTGATCCTCCTGCCTCAGCCTCTCAAAGTGCTAGGATAAACCAATGCACCTGACCTCTACCTTTTCACTTGCCACTGGTAGTTATTCCAGGGAAAGGACTGTACTGTACTAATCTTTATTATCCTGGTGCCTAGCCTAGAAGCAGACTCCTAGTAAGTTCTCAAAAAATGGTTCTGAATTGAATAATGTTTCTCTGTACTCAAAATACATATTAACTAACTGCATAATCTCCTTCCCAGAGGTAGGGAAATGTCAGTACAAGTTTTCACAGCCAGTTGTTAGCTTTGGGCCTAAGGACATTAACTTCAGTGATTCTCCTTGTTTTAGATTTCTAGGGCCAATTAGGTCCTTGCATCCCCCACAAACATGCACACATAACTCTTCAGATGTATACATTCTTTCTTTGTATGTGTTAACATATTTGTTAAGATTTTTGTCAATTTTGTTGGTCCCAAAGTGTCTCCTTAAAGTGCTCTGGGACCAACAAAATTGGTCCCAAATTATTGTGTCTCCTTAAAGTGCCTTTCCATACCTCTGCTCTGATTGTGTTGTTGTTCAAGCTTAATTCTCAAGGAACAATTCCCTTATTGGTAATTTATTATTCAGTCAACAAATATTTTATGCATCTACTATGCGCCAAGCCCTTGGTACCCGCTAAGAATACCCAGCAAAACTAAAAGAGGCAACATGTCTGCTCTCAAGAAGCTGACAATCTATTGTAGGAATTTCCAAACTCCTGAGATCACTTCCTATTTGTCTCCAGATGAGAATCCCCAGGTCCAAAATGCTATTTTTCAAGCCACTTAACAATAAAATTAAACAGAAAAATAGCCATTCAATGGCACACAAGGAAAACACAGATAGACCATCTTTTATCAAATTGTAATTGATGCTTCCAATAATCAATGTTTTCTAACAGTAGGGCCTCAGCACTGAACCCAAAAGTGGAAATACAAAAGCTCACCATGTATAAGTCAACAGCTGTGGGGGGCCGGGCGCGGTGGCTCAAGCCTGTAATCCCAGCACTTTGGGAGGCCAAGACGGGAGGATCACGAGGTCAGGAGATCGAGACCATCCTGGCTAACACGGTGAAACCCTGTCTCTACTAAAAAATACAAAAAACTAGCCGGGCGAGTTGGCGGGCGCCTGTAGTCCCAGCTACTCGGGAGGCTGAGGCAGGAGAATGGCGTAAACCTGGGAGGCGGAGCTTGCAGTGAGCTGAGATCCGGCCACTGCACTCCAGCCTGGGCAACAGAGCGAGACTCTGTCTCAAAAAAAAAAAAAAAAAACAAAACAACAAAAAAAAAACCGTTGCCTGGGGCTCTACCAAAGATGGAGCAAACTCCTAACGGGAAGTGAAGGAAACGGGAGTGAAGGATAACTGCAGAGCTGCCTTAATTTGGTTAGTTTTTCAGAAATAATCCATGAGCTAAATAACAGCAGGAATCAAGAATGTATTTTATCTGGAAAAAAAGTAAACACTCAGGTAAACACTGAGTAAACTCATGAGTAGAGAAATACTGACTCAGGCTCCCACGGATAGGTTTTTGCTGTTATTATTTTGTTGTTGCTTTTTCAAGTAGGTTGTTTTCCCCCTTATATAAAAAGGTATACAAGTATACCAAAGGAAGGCCTGGAAAACACAGAAAAATATAAAGAGATAATAATTCCTCTAGTCAAAAAAATACATAAATATTTAGTTGTACATCTTGTTTCAGACTGTTTTCTATTACATAACTTTTTCTTCTTTTCACAAAATTGACACCATGTTGAATATGTAGTTGCATAACTTGATTTTATCATTTAATATTAGGAGCATTTTCCCGTGTACTTTTTTTTTTTACAATTATTAAACATTTTTTATGTTAGTTTTTTTTTTTTTTTTTGAGACGGAGTCTCGCTGTGTCGCCCAGGCTGGAGTGCAGTGGCCGGATCTCAGCTCACTGCAAGATCCGCCTCCCGGGTTCACGCCATTCTCCTGCCTCAGCCTCCCGAGTAGCTGGGACTACAGGCGTCCGCCACATCGCCCGGCTAGTTTTTTGTACTTTTTTTTTAGTAGAGATGAGGTTTCACCGTGTTAACCAGGATGGTCTCGATCTCCTGACCTCGTGATCCGCCCGTCTTGGCCTCCCAAAGTGCTGGGATTACAGGCTTGAGCCACCGCGCCCGGCCAACATTTTTTAATTCTAAAGAGACAGGGCCTCACTATGTTGCCGACTGGTCTCAAACTCTTAGGCTGAAGCAATCCTCCCATCTTGGCCCCCTGAGTAGCTGGGACTAGAGACGTGTGCCACCACACCAGCTTTTCTTTTAAAATATGAATTTTAAGACTCGATAATATCCCACCATGTGGAGATGCAAAGATTCCACCACTCTTCTATAATCAAGCAGGTTTTAGCAATATTTTGCAGCACAGAATAAATGAGTGTTGATGAGCGCTCTCATTCACAACTATCTAAATGTATCCTTCAGATAAATTCTTAAATGAAGAATTGAGTCAAAAATATGAATTTCTTTTAGGGCTCTTGATATTTATGCCAAGAAGTTCTCTGTTCAAACTCGTCAGCACTATATGAGGACAACCACATCACCCCTTGGCAGCACTAGGTATTTTTACTTTAATCTTCATCAATATGACAGATTTAAAAGGATATTTCATTTTAATCTGTAGTTTTGATTGGTAATGAGAATGAACATTTTAAATACGCTCATTTTAATTTCTTATTTATGGCACTCTGTTTATGCCTTTTATTTTTTCTTTTTTTCTTTTTTTTTTTTTAGATGGAGTCTTGCTCTGTTGGCCAGGCTGGAGTGCTGTGGTGCGGTTATGGCTCATTGCAACCTCCACCTCCTGGGTTCTAGCAATTCTCCTGCCTCAGCCTCCTGAGTAGCTGGGATTACATGTGCACACCATCAAGCCTGGCTAATTTTTTGTATTTTTAGTAGAGACAGGGTTTCACCATGTTGGTCAGGCTGGTCTTGAACTCCTAACCTCAGGTGATCCACCCACCTCAGCCTCCCAAGGTGCTGGGATTACAGGCATGAGCCAACACGCCCAGCCCTATTTATTTTTTCTATTAGGATATTCCTTTAAAAAAAAAATGGGAAGGAGCTCCAATTAAATCAAAGTATATAACAAATATGTCTGTCACATGTTGCTTGCATGTTCCCTCAATTTGAACATACATTTGAACATACATGGCTCTTGATCTTTTAATTTCCATGGTAAAAGCTCCAAATTTTTCTAAAATAGATCTGGCATAACCTAATCCCCCCCAGAACTACTCCTAACACCACCACTTTTGCACTTCTACACTTAATTAGGGTGCTGCTTTTAAGCACCAAGCTCAAGGTTACTAAAGACTTGTACAATGAGCCTACAATGCTGTGTTTAAGCAAGTGCTAGATTGGAAAGCACAGAAAGACTTGGAATTGCTTCTTCATCCTCTGTACTTTGAATCTCTCAAATAACAAGCTGCTTACCATGGTACTGGGTAAAAAAAAAAAAAAAAATTGCTGCTGGGTGTGGTGGCTCATGCCTGTAATCCCAGCACTTTGGAAGGCTGAGGCGGGCAGATCATGAGGTCAAAAGATGGAGACCATCCTGGCCAACATGGTGAAACCCCGTCTCTACTAAAGATACAAAAGTTAGCTGGGTGTGGTGGCGGGCACCTGTAGTCCCAGCTACTCGGGAGGCTGAGGCAGGAGAATCACTTGAACCCGGGAAGTGGAGGTTGCAGTGAGCAGAGATAGCGCCACTGTACTCCAGCCTGGCAGCAGAGTAAGACTCCGCTTCAAAAAAAAAAAAAATGCCTTTGGTCCTCCAAAACATCACCTGTGGTCGGAAGGCAGAGTACCAGAAGAGAAAGTATGAGCTCTACAGTGGACAAACCTGGGTTTAGAATCCTAGCTCCATCATGTTCTTGCTATGTAACCTTGGTCAAGTCATTTTGCCTCTCTAGGCCTCAATTTCCTTATCTATAAAATGAGAAGAAAACTATCTGTTTTAGGGTTATCATGAAGATTAAATGAGATAAGGTATGTAATGTTTATAATTAGGAGTCTGGTATGTGGTAGGTGTGCTTCAAAAAATGTAAATTTACACCAGGCATGGTGGTTGGTGCCTGCAATCCCAGCTATTCAGTAGGCCAAGGCTGGAGGATTGACTGAAGCCAGGAGCTTGAGACCAACCTGGGCAAAATAGCAAGACCCCATCTCTAAAAAAAATGTAAAAATTAGCCAGGCAGATGGGTGCAGTGGCTCATGCCTGTAATCTCAGCACTTTGGGAAGCTGAGGCATGCAGATCACTTGAGGTCAGGAGTTTGAGACCAGCGTGGCCAACGTGGCAAACTCTATCTCTACTAAAATATAAAAAGTATAAAATATAAAAATTAGCCGGGTGTGGTGGTGTGTGCCTGTAATTCCAGCTACTCAGGAGGCTGAGGCAGGAGAATTGCTTGAACCCGGGAGGCAGAGTTTGCAGTGAGCCGAGATTATGCCACTGCACTCCAGCCTAGGTGATGGAGTGACACTGTCTCAAAAATAAAAATAAAAATAAATTTGCCAGGCATACTAGCTCATGCCTGGAGGCTGAGGCAAGAGGATAGCTTGAGCCCAGGAGTTTGAGGCTGCAGGCAGCTATGGTCGCACCATTGTACTCCAGCCTGGGCAACAAGAAGCCATCTCTTTTTTTTAAAAAAGTGATTTTTTCCCTACTCTGATGGTGCTAAATCAATTCCTTATTTAATTCTATCGCTCTTATATAAAACGTTGACCTGAAATAGTCAGCTGTCCCAGCAAAGCATCATCTGGGGTTAAAAAAAAAAAAAAAAATGTAAATCAGCTTTCTGTCAAGTGCAACTTCCACTGCTATAATCATGTAATCATCAACCACCACTGCAAGACAACAAAAACCCCAAAGCTAATGTTCCTGAAATTGCTAAATACAATAATTACTATGGTTTCAAAATCATGACCACCAACTCCCTTAGGAAAGCAACAGAAATCTTTGTAATTATAAGGGGAAAAGGCTAGTTATCCCAGACGGTGGTCACTACAGCAGAAGGTTTTTGGTCACTGGCCATAATGGCAGCATACTCAGAAATCTTTCTCAAATTGCTGTTTTCTCACACTCATACTATGAAAGCAATAATATCAACAAAAGAAGGAAGGAAGGAAGGAAGGAAGGAAGGAAGGAAGGAAGGAAGGAAGGAAGGAAGGAAGGAAGGAGCTTTCTCCTTTGAAATTTAGTGTTCTTGGCACTGATTCCTGGCAAGAGGCTTTACCCTCGTGAAATAACCTCTAGGAGGAAAGCATAGTCTATGAAATCTATCAACATAGCCCCTTTCTATGGAAAAAGTAAGGAACGCATTTTTCCCATAAGTGTAGATTCCTTTAGGAAAGGAAAGGAAGTTCAAGACCAGCCTGGGCAATGGCAAGACTAAGCACCCATGCTGAGTGCTGTGCTACGTGCTTTAATTATACTATCCCTCAAATCAAACTATGAGGTAGATATGACCCTTCCTCAAAGATAACAGGTAATTTGCTCAAGGTTTTACAGTCATTACATGGAAATATCCAGTTCCAGGGCCCAGATCTGTCCAACTTTGAAACCTTTTTATTTTTAATAAACTTTTATCAAGTCTTAAAATGGTTGCGCCAATTCTCCCTTATGAAAAAGAATCCAGTTTAAATTCTGGTTCCAAAACAAAACAAATAAATAAACCCAACAGACTGAGTATTCACCAAAAGGATGACCATTTCCGTCAATTAGCAGATTGCTTTTCTGCCTCCTAATAGTCCTTAAAATGAACTGAGGGACTCACAAAAAGTGCTCTTTTCTTAAAAAAAAAAAAATTAAATCTATAAAGAAAATGGTACCTGTTGACAACCACAGAACACTGAAGCAAAAGCAAGTATAAAACAGGTACAGGCTTCTCAACCACTTCGCAGATGTCTGCCAATAACATCCTGATAAAATCCAGGAAGCAGGATTTGGCTTGACTCCCAGCCGCTTCTCCATGGCCTTCCAGACAGGCAGAACCAGTACACTAGAAGGACAGAAAGAGAAGAAATTACATGCCAAGTAATTAATAATTAATTCCTGGAAATGTGGAATGCTAGAGAATGTGACAGATTAGGGGAAAGAAAACTTTCAAGTTTGTCTTTAACGGCTCAACCCTGCCTATACATTTTAAACTTGGGCTTTGAGGTAGTCTATAATTAGCACGATAACAACACAGCAAGGGATGTGAAATGAATCCACTGAAAATTGAAACTTTATATTCCTTTTTCCTTTTTTTTTTTAATCTAACAGTAAATCACCTATGTGGTAGAATGGAAAGAGCAACAGCCCACAGACAAGAAGATCTGAGTTTTAGTTGCAGTTCTGTTACTAACAGCTTTGTGACTTTGACCAAACACACTTTCTTACTTTGAGGAGAAGAGGTTGCACCCTCAGAGGTAAAGGAACCTGAGGGTATGTCTGGCCCAGTATTTTTAAAATTTCTGAACGCAAATGTCTTTAGACAGGGCATGCACTCTCCAGTCTGCTACTGTCCCCGCCCACCACTATTATCATCAAAATCTATTCAATTTACACCTCAATGCTATCCACCCCAATCCCTGCATTCAACAAATATTTATGTCAGGCACTATGCTGGCTACACCAGAATCTAGGGGCTGGATGATTTAGGTCTCTTCCAGCAGAAAAACTCATTTACCATAAATTTCTTCCCTCTTATAAAGCTTTGCTATATTGTCTAAATTAGTATGTAAACACTGGCAACATTATGAGGGTTGACTGAGTTCTGAAGAAGCAATTCAAAAACTTCTGTCCAACTATGTACCTGTCATTTACATCCAGCAAATGACAGGCTGGCAACCCCTAATTCCTATCCATGGCCAGTATACAAGGAGATCATCAGCACTGCCTAGGCTGGATACCAATGCTGACTAATACGAGGAACCAGACACAGACATACACACACCTGCAAAACTAAGGTGCAGCCCACCCAAAAAAAGGCTTTCGCAGAACCACACGCATCTGAAGGACTTCATCGTTCTCATTCACTTCCATCCATTCCTATTTCTAGTTGTTTTGTAGTTGTATTTCAGGGAGCAGGGGGCAGAAAGGAGGTGTGTGGGCCAGAGACATGTTCAAGAGATTATGAAATGGAGCCTAAGTTAGAAAGTACATCCAGCAACTTCTCTAGTTTCCCAAGACGGAACGAGTGAGTATGCATGTGTGTGTGTATGTGTGTGTATGAATCTTACCCAACACATTTCTGCCTACCACAAAAGGATTTAAAACTCAAGGTGACTCAACAGCTGTCATCAATAGCCTGACAGGTAGGTGGGAGAAGCAGAAAAGAAATGAATAGCTTTTGAAAAATGGAGTAATAAACACCATTGGACTAACAAGCTGATTAGAAGTGCAAAGTCTAACAAATCCTGCATAAGAGAAAGGCAGAGTTAATTTCATTTGAACTCCTAACCAGTCATTCCTCTGAAACCTGTAATTGCCTAAGAGCACAAATCACTGCTAGGGTCCAGTTAAAGGCTTGCTGACCAAAGGCAAGAACAACAACACGTCACCAAGATCCAAATTGTTTGTTATTGAATCAAAGGGTAACAACCCAGGGAGAGAACACACACCCCCACAAAACTTGACAAATGAAAATCTAGAAAAGCTCACAATAGTTCTGGCATTTAGGGCGTTACAAGTACACCCAAAATAAAAGCACTCTCTGTTGCAGCAGCTGTTCAGACAGAGCAGGGGGTAATGTTTACTTAATACTTCAGGTTGATGGGGGACGTATCATAGTTCAGTCTGTCAACTACATACGTGGAACTCCATTTATGTACACAGCGATAAGATATGTTTGAACAACGACGGAGCACGTCTGAAACAGCCTATTCAGTTGGTATGAGTAATCGAGAATAAAGCTCTTTTTTAAAAAGTCTCAGATATTTGGGAAAGTTACAGCACAGGCTGCCATGAATAGCTTTGCTTATATTTGCAGACATTGTTTTCCAAATAGCTGGAAAAATGAACAGATTGTTCTGGGAGGTCGTCTTTCCAATTTGTTCCTAGTTTTCAGTCTGTTAATCACAGAAGAAAGCACAAGGAGAGTCAGTTGATGTTCTTCACTAACTGCAACTACTGTCAGTTGGACACAACCACTATGAGACCAGAAGCCAAAGCGTTCCTGGAATCCCGCCAGAGGTTATCAATTTTGACTTCCTTCATTTCACCTTTGTGCTCACTGCAGCCACTACAGGACCCTCTGTAGGGCATAATTTTCAAAATCCTGGATGAGGCAGGTTTCACATTATAATGGACACATCGTGCTCAACCCCGTCCCCTCTTTATTCTGTATCAACTTTCTATCTCTGTGGGGAGACCAAACATCAGAGACAGCAACTAAAGGCTAGGCTGCAGAGGTCGAAGGTGGAAGAAGGACGGCAGCGTCCCGAACCCTGGCTGGCTGCCTGGCTGTCAGGGGATAGAGGGAGCTGCATGACTAGGCCCGGGCCCGAGAGAGGCGGGGTTCAGCCTGGGACCCAAGCTGCGCACCTGCAAGGCCAGAAGCAGCTGGCTGCCCTGGCCGAGCCAGGGGCGCCACCTCCGGACCCAACATCCGGCCAGCGCACCCGCTGGCATCGCCCGTCCCGCTTGCCCCTCCCCTGAGCCCATGGTCCTCGGCCTGGCAGCCAGCCGCCCCCGGCCACCTACCGGGGCTCAGGGCCACATTGCGCGGCCCCGGCTCTCGGTGGCCTCCGCCTCCTCCTGGTCCATGGGCTCGGGGAACCCCAACCTTCGCTCCCCTCACCCGGAGGAGGAGGAAGAGGAAGAAGGTAGTGCGGGCTCCCCACCCGGACAGCTACCTCTCGCCTCAGCCTCCCTGGACAGCGACGGCGGCCGGAAACGCCGCCTCCTCCCACCTCCCCGGGACCGACCCGGAAACACACTCTCCATGCTAACCAAGCCCTCCCGCCCCTCCCCCGGGAAGCGCAATGCCGGCCGCGAGCCCAAGGGGGAGGAGGGGCAGTGCTGGGCGGGTAAAACTACGCACAAGCGAAGGAATCGGGGCCCCCAGTCTCTCGCCGCCCGCTTTCCAGAGGCAGTCTGCACCTTGCCTCCTTCGCGCGAGCCCCAGGCCCCAGACTCGGGCAATACCCACAAGCAAGATGGCGGCAACGGCGGCACCCCCTACGGCTTAGCGCCCTGACTTGCCATTGGCCAGAACGCGGAGTGAAGCAGCCGCGGATTGGTCGAGAGCGGTGCGGGGGTGGGGGTGGAGCTGCAGCAGCCTGGAGCCAGGAGTGGGCAACGCGGCGTGAGCAGCGGCCCGAGGCTCCTGGAGCATCGCGCTGGGAGAAGACTTCGCCGCTCGGGGCCGCAGCCTGGTGAGCTCAGCCCCCTTCGGGCCCTCCTCTGCATCCCAGCCGGGGCCTCTCCGAGCCGGCGCTGATCGATGCCGACACACCCCGGGGACCCTATCGCGACTCCATCGCGCCATATCGCGACACCATCGTGCTCTGTCGAGACTCCATTTTGTCACAGCCCTTTTCAATATATATCTCTTTTTTTTTTAATTTGCCCTGTCATCTTTGGGGGCTGTCTCCCATGTCGTGATTTTGACGTGATCTCTCCGTGACATCACCGCGCCATCGTGAAGTGTGATCTCATCGCCGCCCTGTCGTGACTTCATCAATGTCGTGTTGTGACCTGGCTGCGGCGGGACAGGTGGTGACCGCCAGGAACCCTGCTCCCTTTCTCATCTCCCCATCTCAGCAGCCCCGCTTCGATTATCCGGCTTTTGGATTCTCCGTTGTCCTGGGAACTATCCGGGACCCCCTCTTGCTTCTCCAGCCCCTGCCGGCATCCACAGGCTGGTAGCGGGACGGGGAGGGCGAGAAGAGGGAGCGCAAGGGGTTAATTCTGCTGCTGCCGCTGCTGCCGCTGCTGCTGCAGCCTCTACCCGAGGGAGGGAAAGGAGAGGAGGCAAGGAGCCTGCGGGGGCGACTGAGAGCCCTGGCTGGAGGGGTGGGGTCCCCAGAGGGGACCTTGCCTGGTGAACACCTTGTATTCTCACTTCTGAAGCGTATCTCTGCCTCTGAAGAAGGGAGGGGAAAGGAAGCCTAGGGTATCCTTTTCTCCCATGTCAGCCTGAGTCCGGATAATCGAACTTCAACCATGTATGTCTCCATTCCTCCCTGTCTGTCCTCACCACTCACTCCCTCTGTGTCCCTGTGGAGGGAGATAAAACCCAGCCTCTGGTGCCAGGGGGACAGCTGAGCAGTGGGGCCAGCCCCCGCCCACCCCCAGGAGACTGGTGAGGAGAGCTGTCCAGCTGAGCAGCAGCATGCATGGTCCTTCTTTCCCGCTTTCTGGAGGTGACCTTGGACCAGGGTCCCTTCTTTATCCCTAAGGGTTTGCAGATCCAGCCCCTTCAAGGGGCTTCCCCAGGGAAGGTCAGTCCTGAGGAGCCCATCCCTCCAGATCCTCTCCTCCCCTCCCTCTGTGCTAATCCCTCCCTCCCTCCATCCTCCACTCTCACCCCCACCCCACCCCCGTCCCTCCTCTGCAGAGGGATGCTCAGTCCCTCTTGTGTTCACAGTTGGGCAAGGCGGGCATCATGGCCTCGGATTGCGAGCCAGCTCTGAACCAGGCAGAGGGCCGAAACCCCACCCTGGAGCGCTACCTGGGAGCCCTCCGTGAGGCCAAGAATGACAGCGAGCAGTTTGCAGCCCTGCTGCTAGTAAGGAGCTGGCTGAAAATTGGGAGGTGGGAAGGGCTGGGTGGTTGGGCCCCCAAGGAATGGGGTCAGTGAGTCCCCAAGGATATGTAGGTAGTGCTAGCAACCCTGGAGGCACCAAAAAGGCCCAAGACCCCTACCTTTGTGCTCTTTCTTGCTCCCCCTGAGAATGGGGGCAAAGGGGAGAATGGGACTGAATAGGGCTGTGGCACTAGGGGCCTTGGAGGAGGCTGCCTGAGTCTGTTTTCTGGGGCGTCCCAGAGCAGATGGGAGCTGACTCATAGGGTAACAGCAGCAGGTAGTAACTAGTGCAGAGTACTTGAGGGCTGGGGATGGTTGTTCCGGGCCTGGAGAGAGTAGCAGGGCTGGAAGTGTCTGGGGAGGGGTCCTAGGGGATGGCCAGGATGGCAGTAGGTAGGTTAAGGAATGGGAGCTAGTTCGGGGCTTAGCCTTTTTGGAGGAACCCAAGCTGGGGACAGCAGAGCAGAAGCTGCAGTGCTAGGAAGGGGGGGTTGTGTGTGGGGGGTGAAGGGAGGAGGGAGTACAGCCGCTGCTTGTTTGCCATGGCAACAAGGAGAAGGCTCTGGAGTCAAGGGCTCACACTGCAGCAGAGGAGGTGTTTAGGTGAAATGTAAGGGGAAATGTTTTGACAGGCGGAACGGCGAGACACAGGAGCCATTTCCCCGGAGAAGGTGGCAGAAATGGATCAGGGACTTCTCTGGAGGGAGTAATTAAGGAAGGACCCTAAATCCTTGGGGGATCTTAAACACTGAGTTCTAAGCCCCTTCCATCCCAGGTTGTGGGCATTTAGACATCAGGAAGAACTTCTCAACTGGCCAGGTGTTGAAATGCTCAAATGAATGGTTGAGGAAGACTAGACCTCACTTCCATGGGACAGTCACAGATGAGAGGAATCCCAGAGGTCATATTTATCTGCCTCAAAGGAGAAAGAAGGAGCTGGATGAAATGACTCCAGATGAGTCCTGTTGCATAACCTCATCCTGTTAGTCCTCAGTGCCCCGGGGTGCAGGGGAGGGACCGTCTTTGCCACTTCTTCCTTTTATCCTGATGATAGCACATACCCCCTATAGGTGACCAAGGCAGTCAAAGCAGGTGACATAGATGCCAAAACTCGGCGGCGGATCTTCGATGCTGTCGGCTTCACCTTCCCCAATCGTCTCCTGACCACGAAGGAGGCGCCGGATGGCTGCCCTGACCATGTTCTGCGGGCTTTGGGCGTGGCCCTGCTGGCCTGCTTCTGCAGTGACCCCGAACTGGCCGCCCATCCCCAAGTCCTGAACAAGATTCCCATTCTTAGCACCTTCCTCACAGCCCGGGGGGACCCGGACGATGCTGCCCGCCGCTCCATGATTGATGACACCTACCAGTGCCTGACGGCTGTAGCAGGCACCCCCAGAGGGCCTCGGCACCTCATTGCTGGTGGCACCGTGTCTGCCCTGTGCCAGGCATACCTGGGGCATGGCTATGGCTTTGACCAGGCCCTGGCACTCCTGGTGGGGCTGCTGGCTGCTGCCGAGACACAGTGCTGGAAGGAGGCGGAGCCCGATTTGCTGGCCGTGTTGCGGGGCCTCAGTGAGGATTTCCAGAAAGCTGAGGATGCCAGCAAGTTTGAGCTCTGCCAGCTGCTGCCCCTCTTTTTGCCCCCGACGACCGTGCCCCCTGAATGCTACCGAGATCTGCAGGCCGGGCTGGCACGCATCCTGGGAAGCAAGCTAAGCTCCTGGCAGCGCAACCCTGCACTGAAGTTGGCAGCCCGCCTGGCACACGCCTGCGGCTCCGACTGGATCCCGGCGGGCAGCTCCGGGAGCAAGTTCCTGGCCCTGCTGGTGAATCTGGCGTGCGTGGAAGTGCGGCTGGCACTGGAGGAGACGGGCACGGAGGTGAAAGAGGATGTGGTGACCGCCTGCTATGCCCTCATGGAGTTGGGGATCCAGGAATGCACTCGCTGTGAGCAGTCACTGCTTAAGGAGCCACAGAAGGTGCAGCTCGTGAGCGTCATGAAGGAGGCCATAGGGGCTGTTATCCACTACCTGCTGCAGGTGAGGGTGCAGTGACCCACAGAGGGGGCCCAGTATGGGGGGAGCCAGTGCTGGAGCTGGGAGGCAAGGGGGAGGAGAATAATGGGGAGACAGCGAAGCTGCATGTCCACACAAGCTGATCCTGTAGCCAGCACTCCAGGGAGTAGCGTGCGGCCCAACCTCCCTCTCTCCCTCCCTCTACACAAGCACCATACCACACACCATATGTGCACTCACATCACAGTACACACACACACACACACACAACACAGTAACCTCCCACTCAAACGCTCCCCCCGATACACACACACTACACGCCACACACCTCTCCCCAACACATGCACACAAGATTGAAGCAGTCTGTTCTGCTCACTCCGTAGCATTGTTCTGTACACGCACACACCCGGACTTCTAGTGGTGCAGGGAAGAGAAGCAGGGCTGCTTGGTTCCTGGCCTCTGCAGAGGTCCAGCTAGATCAGTTCGCCTGCCTCCCCTGCGTCCCCTCCTGCCTCCCTGCCTGAGAGGCCAGCTGTCCTGTCCCACAGGGATTCACTCATGACTCTGGTATCTTCAATGGCCTGCTCCAGCCACCGAGCTCACCAGCCATATACTCCATGCACCACACTAAGCTCATGTCTTTTTTCTGACTTAGCCCAAAAGAGAGCATCCCCTCATTCCCACCATTGGGAGCAGTTACACGGTAGCCAGGAACCTGCCCTCCCGCCGTACGTCAGAGCTGCTGTAAAGGGCGTTTAACTTAGCTTTTGACCTGTGAATTTCCTTCTAGCCTTGAGACACTTCAGAGGTAGGAAGATAGGGAGATGTGACTGGAGCCTCAGTGAGTACAGGGGCATGTCACTCAATTCACTCAGGCCCAGTTCACTCAGCAGATATGCATGGAGGGCCTGGCTCACTCTGTGCCAGGCCCTCGTGTGTGTCCCTACCACATGCTAGGTGCTGGGTTCATGGGACAGAATAAGGGTTGGGGCCTGCCTTTGAAAGGCTCACAGGCCAGAATTCCCTTCCAATTGTATTATTTCTAGCTGGCTGGCCTCTGGCAAGGCAGGGAGGGTCTCTGGTCCTGCTCCATCTCAAGGGGGTCCTGTGGCAACAGGTGGGGTCAGAGAAGCAGAAGGAGCCCTTTGTGTTTGCCTCGGTGCGGATCCTGGGTGCCTGGCTGGCCGAGGAGACCTCATCCTTGCGTAAGGAGGTGTGCCAGCTGCTGCCCTTCCTCGTCCGCTATGCCAAGACCCTCTACGAGGAGGCCGAGGAGGCCAATGACCTTTCCCAGCAGGTGGCCAACCTGGCCATCTCCCCCACCACCCCAGGGCCCACCTGGCCAGGAGACGCTCTCCGGTGAGTCTGTAGTTACAGTCTGTCCAGCTAGATCATTCTACAGAAAAGCGTAATACAAGGACACCCCTCCCCACAAGCTGAGTTGTGCCAGGCTTCCTGATTGGGCCATGAGATTTCCCTTAGGGTTATTTCTGTTTTGGGGGGCTTGTTCCCACAGGACTCCTCGGCTGCCAGGTGTCACTTGCCAACCCCAGATTTCTCAGTTAAAAGAGAACTTATACTTATTGAGCACCTACTACGAGCCAGGTATTTTGCTATACCCTTTACCAAAATGATCTCATTTGGTCCACGTGGTAAATCTAACAGAAGTCTCGTTCACATATGAAAGATTAGGAAACTGAGGCTCATAGAGATTCAAGTCACTTGCCCACAGTCACACTTTGTGGCAGAGCCCAAGTTCGGTCCTGGGTTGTGCGACTCTGAAGCTTGTGCATTTTCTGTGGTACCTGCGAGGATGTGTCTTTCTCCCCTACTTCCATTTCTCTTAGGCAAGGTGCCCTAAAAAGGGAATCTATGTGCCTTTACCTCTCCTAACCCCACACACATCTGTCCCTTCCACATCCCCAGGCTCCTCCTGCCTGGCTGGTGCCACCTGACCGTCGAAGATGGGCCCCGGGAGATCCTGATCAAGGAAGGTGCCCCCTCGCTTCTGTGCAAGTATTTCCTGCAGCAGTGGGAGCTCACATCCCCTGGCCACGACACCTCGGTGCTGCCCGACAGCGTGGAGATTGGCCTGCAGACCTGCTGCCACATCTTCCTCAACCTCGTGGTCACCGCACCGGGGCTGATCAAGTGAGGGGCTCGGGAGAGGTGGGGGAGGAGGCCGGAGGAGGCAAAGGGGGCTGCCCAATTGCCTCAGTTCTCAGTCTCCTACTTTGCCCCCCATGCCCATGGATTTGTTAGTGCTAGAATGGGGGTCTCAGAGTAGGCATAGCTAGCCCCACACAAGGATTCGGCATATCTAGAACCCCCAGGTACTATCTCAGCATGTCTGCCTGCTCCAATCTCTGCCCCCCAGATGCTATGTTTGGGGCCCAAAGTTAATTCTTCACCCTGCTGCCTAATTTCTTGCCAAGGGCTTGATTTGGCTGTACTAGACCCCCACCTACCTCCATCCTTCCCCGCTTTCTTTTCCAGGCGTGATGCCTGCTTCACATCTCTTATGAACACCCTGATGACATCGCTACCGGCACTAGTGCAGCAACAGGGAAGGCTGCTTCTGGCTGCTAACGTGGCCACCCTGGGGCTTCTCATGGCCCGGCTCCTTAGCACCTCTCCAGGTAAGAACTGGGGATCCAGTCCTAATGGAATACCTGGGTGGACCTCCTGTGTTTGGGGCAAAAGTCATCATTTTCAGAAGATGGTTTTGCAGAATTCTCTAAGCAAGAGGAAATCTTTGCAGTGTATCTCCATCCCCCACCCCCACCGTTCTTCCCAAAATGCTAACATTCTCTTTCTTCTGAAGACTTTTAAGGCAAGGTCTGGTGGGTGTTAAGTACAGACCTGCTCACAGGCACAGGCATAGGCACCTGGAATCCCTGGCAGCCAGAGGAATCTGAATCCAGTGTTTTTAAGGTGGAGCCGCCCCCACCCAGGCCTTGAGTCAGAAACCTGACTTCCTTCCATTGATGTTTTTCTCTGCTCTGCTCGGCACCTCACCCCCGTCAGTGACAGGCGTCAGCACTTGGTGTCCTTCTATGCACACCTTCTCCCTAGCTCTGCCTCACTCTGGCTGTTTGCAGGGGGAGGGATGTCCCCTCCAGCCCCCGACAGCCCTCTGTGTCTCCCACTTTGGCCGTGGGTGTCTGCTTGGGTCCCTCTGTCCCTGCCTGTTCCCTGTGCCCCATCTGTCAGGTTGGAGGAGCTGAGCAGATGCCTGGGAACAGGGTGTAACGTGCCCATACCCTCCACTGCCTCTGTGTTCCTTTGGTGGGGATCCCAGCAGGGTACCCAGCCATGGGAAGGGGCGCACATCCCTATACACCAGGAGCCCACTCTGCACTCTCAGTCCCAGCCTGCCTCTCCACAGCCCCTAATTTCATGGTCCCAGTTCTGGCTCACCCTCAGATACCACCAGGTTAGGCTGAGAGCACCTGCAGTGTGAGGGTCACCCCCTGAACAGCCCGTAAGCAAAGCAGGGTCACTTGCTCATGTTCCTCTATGGCGCCCTCTTCTGGCCCAAGGATCAAACTGGTGCAACCCCCTTAACCTGAGTCTGAGCTCTGTGTCCAGATCCCTGAGGGGCTCTCTCTCCCATCTGACCCTGTGGCTCACCCCCACCTCCTGTGCCAGTAGAGGTCTTGGTGGTTGAGTGTACCAACGTGATCACATTTAATTCTCACAACAAATTTCTAAGACGAGCACTATTGGCCCATGTTACAAGAGACCCAGAAAGGTTAATTACCCAAGGTCGCACAGTGAGCATCTAAGGCAGGGTTTGAACGCAGGCAGTCTGATTCCAGGCTGTGCCCTGGCTCATGTATGTGTCTACACAGAGGGCTAGGGAAGGGTCTGGCACAGCAGCTGGCCTGTCCGATTCACACCCCGCTCCCTCTGTACCTTGCAGCTCTTCAGGGAACACCAGCATCCCGAGGGTTCTTCGCAGCTGCCATCCTCTTCCTATCGCAGTCCCATGTGGCGCGGGCCACCCCGGGCTCAGACCAGGCAGTGCTAGCCCTGTCCCCTGAGTATGAGGGCATCTGGGCTGACCTGCAGGAGCTCTGGTTCCTGGGCATGCAGGCCTTCACCGGCTGTGTGCCGCTGCTGCCCTGGCTGGCCCCTGCTGCCCTGCGCTCCCGCTGGCCCCAGGAGCTGCTCCAGCTGCTAGGCAGTGTCAGCCCCAACTCTGTCAAGCCCGAGATGGTGGCCGCCTATCAGGGTGTCCTGGTGGAGTTGGCGCGGGCCAACCGGCTGTGCCGGGAGGCCATGAGGCTGCAGGCGGGTGAGGAGACGGCCAGCCACTATCGCATGGCCGCCTTGGAGCAGTGCCTATCAGAGCCCTGAGGGGTGTCCACCGGGGACAGACCCGGGGTTGGGCAGCGAGGGAAGGAGGGAGGAGGCATCTTCCCTGAAGCCCCCAAACTGGCCCCCCCCTCCCCAGACTTCCCCCCTAAAACACCCCAGCTTTCTGGCTTTTCTGAGGGCAAGGGCATGGTGCCCACCCTCAAGTGTAAGGAACTGCGTTCCGCCCCTCAGGCCCCCATGGGGGCAGGGATCGGCTTGGAAATCAACGTGGTTGTCCCCGCCAGGCCGGGGAAGGTTGGAGCAGCCCCCAGGGAGGGGGCACTAGGTGTCATTGTGCCCGATGTCTGGCTCCCCTGCGGGAGGGAGGCTCCAGGGTAGGACAGGGCTGGCAGGAGCAGACTGCCTCAGCCCATGTGCCCTGCCGGCCAGGGCGTGGGCTCCCCTCGGCTGTGGTGCCTCCTCTGGCTCCCCAGGTCCACGTCCTTTAAATTGGCCCTTTGGCTCTTGCCCTTGGCTCCTTTGGGCAGACAGCAGGCTTAGGCCATTGACATCGCAGTTCTTCCTATCAACTTCAGTGACCCAGGGTCTGAACTGTCCCCATTCTAGGGCAACCTGGGGCAGACAGGCCTGGTGGGGGGTGGGGAAACCTCCTTCCACCAGAGCTTGCTTGAAGGGACCCAGGAGTCCTTGGGCCCAGATCTTTAAACCTTTGTGTCGTGTTGCAGCAGAGTGACGATGGGGGTTGGGGGGTTATTTATTTTGCCTGTCCTTATCCCTGCTTTGACACCTGAGCATCTGATTCCTGTCCCCCTCGTGCCATCTCGCCTGGCTGGAGCCAGGAACAGGAGGGACACTTCCCAGAATCCGCATGTTTCCCCAGTGATTGCACCCCACCGCCACCGTGGTGCCTGGCTTTAACTCCCACCCCTGCTATGACTCCTCTCTGCAGAGACGCGACTGGCGGCTCCAGCAGGGACTACCTTTCTTATGAACCCAGGGGGACCCCCCTACACACACTTGATCCCTTCCTTCCCTCCCCCCTTCCCTCCCCCAGTGCGTTCTGTGATCGCCAAGTTCAAAGCTGTGCACATGTGGACACTCAATAAATGTTCATTGGTGACGAGAAGCCTCCTGCGTGGTCTGCCCTGCACCTGCCCTCTCCCTTCCAGGCTCCATCAGTTCACAGCTACCAGGTGCTGAACACACGCCCTGCTAAACACATCACGAGTCTTACCTCATTCAGCCCTTCCAAGAATCCTCTGAAGGGTTCTGATTTTACAGACAGAGCAACTTTGGCATGGGTAAGTGATTGGCTCAAGGTGTTGCCGCTAGTCGGTGCCAGAGCCAGGACTCCACACAGGCCGTCCAACTCCCCAGCCCACATCTTTCACTTGTACAGCAGTTTGCCAAACTCATGTTGACGTGGCCAGGCCTCGTGGGGGCTCTGGTGCTCTGAAGTACAGATGAAGCACTGCACCACCCTCTATGTCACTGGCTTGCTGCCAAGTGGCCCTGCCATATCCTCCCATTTTTAAAGAAATCAGAAATCCTAATCTTTTTTTTTAATTGAGATGGCGTCTCACTCTGTCTCCCAGGCTGAAGTGCAGTGGCACGATCTTGGCTCACTGCACCCTCTGCCGCCTGGGTTCAAGCAATTCTCCTGCCTCAGCCTCCCAAGTAGCTGGGATTACAGGCAGCTGCCACTGTGCCCAGCTAATTTTTGTATTTTTAGTAGAGACGGGGCTTCACCATCTTGGCCAGGCTGGTTTTGAACTCCTGACCTTGTGATCCACCTGCCTCAGCCTCCCAAAATGCTGGGATTACGGGTGAGAGCCACTGCGCCCGGCCCAGAAATCCTAATTTTTATGTGAAACCCAACTTTTGAATGTCAGTAACTATCTTTAATTAAATAACTACTGACCCAACAAAACATGCAGGCCAAGTGTAGCTTTTGGGTTACCAGCTGTTGATCCTCTATGCCAAATGAGAAGCCAGAGGGCCTGTGAGCTTCAGCCGGAGCTGAGCCAGGTACCCACTATGGGTACTTCACCAGTCCTGAGCTAAAGCTATGGGGTTGGAGCCAGACAGACCCCAGACCCACACCCCCTGCAAACTCCTCCACCTAGGCCCTCAAACCTATAAGCACGTGCTGAGCATAGCCTATGTGTCCACCTGTGGTTGGCTATGCATAGACAGGAATATTTGTTTATTGACTGGATGTACTGAAAGCCATCTTCTTAGCATGTATTCTCTGGGGTAAATATGAAAAAGACATAGAGGCTGGGTGTGGTAGCTAACACCTGTAATCCCAGTACTTTGGGAGTCTGAGGTAGGAGGATCACTTGAGCCCAGGAATTCAAGATCAGCCTGGGCAACGTAGTGAGACCCCATCTCTACAAAAGAAAAACAATTAGCCAGGCATGGTGCCTTGTGCCTGTAGTCCCTGCTACTCCCGAGACTGAGGCGAGAGGATCTCGAGCCCAGGGGTTTGAAGTTATAGTGAGCTATGATCACACCACTGCATTCCAGCCTGGAAGATAGTGTGAGATCCTGTCTCAAAAAAAAAAAAAGTGTAAGCAGTGGCTTCTATGTAGGTTCTATGTAGGTACAAACACAGTGTGGCTGGAGCATGAGAGCCCCTCAGACTGGCCAAACAATTACAGGAAAGCTTACAGTAACTATGTGCTCTGAGACTTCAGGGTGAGGAGGGGCTTGCCGGGCAGACACGAAAATGAACAGCAGGTATGAAGGCATGCAAGCTTGAGAACTGCAAGTAGTTTCTCACTCCGCGGTGTATACAGTGTGAAATGTGGAGCGGTGGAAGATGAGGTTGAACCAGCAGGCATGGACCAGATCCTACTATGCTGTGCTTAGAAGCTTAGACATGGAATCATGCTGAGAGATCAAACTGCAGTTTTGTTTTGTTTTGTTTTGTTTTTTTTAGAAACAGGGTCTCACTCTGTTGCCCAGCCTGATCTTGAAACTCATGGCCTCAAGCAATCCTTCTGCCTCAGCCTCCCAAAGTGCTGGGATTGTAGGCATGAGCTACCATCCCTGACCAGACTGCAGATTTGTTAGCAGATTGAATGTGATCCCGTTTGCATTTTGGGAAGATGATGCACTGCAAGAGGAATGGCTGAGCCAGGGAGCTCAGAGAGGAGGTGCTAAGTCTGAACTAAGCCAGTGGCAATGAGGTTGGAGAAGATGTAGGTAGTAGTTAACAGGCCTTGGTGATTAATTGGAAGTGAAGAGGGATAAAGAAAAGGGCGGGTAGAACCAAGGATGACTCCCAGATTCCTGATCTGGGAGACTGAGTGGATAATGGGGCATTCACTGTCACTGGGAACACTGGGACAGAAATAGATTTGTACATACCACAGACAACTCAGCTTGGTAAATGGCGAATTTGTGCTGCTCATGGAATATCCAATGGGTAGTTGCTTTCTATGGTCTGGAGCTCAGAGAGAGTCTGGGCGAGTGACAGATTTGGGAGCTGTCAGTATAGAGGGTCCCTAAAGTCATGGGAGGGACTGAGATCATCTGGGGAAGTGAAAAGAGAAAGGTCCCAAAAAAGTGACAGCCACCCATGGTCCCTACTGTCAGGGTGCTATCCCTCCCACAGTGGAGAAGTCAAACCCTGAAAAGCTTCCTAATGCAAAGCAGAGTTCTGTGCTTAAATGAGGTATGGTCAGAGTTCTGGCTTGCTCTTGGTATTTCAGCGGAGTGGGGAAAAGGGAGATCTGAGCTGCAGCTGTGAGATCTAACCACGAGGTGGCGCCTTGGCATCTCCTCGTGCCAGATTTCCCCAACCTGCAAACACTCAGCCCGGCCTGGAGCAGGAGGTGATCAAAGGCTGGGAGGATGAGGGTGACTGTGTCAACAATAAAGGAGGCAGATCGGAGTTTTTTCTTAACATAAAATCCAAATGCAAGCTCACTTTTTGAAAAGAGAGGGAGCCTTGGAGAAGAGCAGTATGCCAAGTGTGAAAAATGGGAGTCCACGTATGTTTGAGCATGCAACCCTATATGTCAATATGTGTCCCATGTTCCTATGTGTGCTTGTCAATAGGTGCCCTCTGCCCCATGTGTACTTGTGTTTCCCATGAATGTGTGCAAGTTGTGTGCCCCATGTTCCCCAGGCTGTCTGCATGTGTACCCCACTGCACCCCAGGCCTCCACGTGTGCATGTGTCCCAGGGAGCAGACAACCAGAAATCTCCACCTCCATGCCTCAGAGAGTGAGGAGTCCTTTGGTGCTGAAAGAAGTAGTTCCCAGAGTCTGAAATCATGGGACTGTGACGTTTTAGGGAGCCTCAAAGCAGCAGCAAACCATGGAGAACATCCCTCTCCCCAGTAGCCATAATCAAAATCACTCATTTATCAGATGATCTCTTCAGATTATACCCGGGCCCTATGTGTAGCTACCCAGGATCGTGTTCACATAGAGCCTTCCTAAAGGATCCCTTAATAGGCCAATGAATTCATAACATCATCCATTGATTTGTTTATCATTTACAGTATTTAATAAGCATTAATTGATTACCTGCCATGCACCAAGCATAGCGCTAGATACATTTTCTGTTTCTCCTTTAATCCTGTGAAGCAGTTCCTGAAAGAGGAAAAGAAAGTCACAACTGCAGAGTCTGGAATGCTCATTAGAATGTTTGAACTCTTTTTTTTCCCTGAAGATGGGTCATGGGGAGCCCTAGGAAAGTTTTCAGTAGGGAGGTAACATGGTCCAGTCACTCTTGTTGCTGAATGGAGTTGGAAACGGATCAGAAGAGATACAAATAAAGTCAGGAGATCAGTTAGAGAGTTATTGCAATGGCCTAGATAGTGGTTCTCAAACTTCAGTGTGCCTCTGCGTCACCTTAAGGACTTATTAATAACACAGGTTGCTGGGCTCCACCCCCAGAGTTACTGACTCAGAAGGTCATGAGTGGGATCCAAGAACTGGGACTTCTAGCAAGCTCCCAGATACTGTTGGTGATGCTGGTCCAGGAACCACACTTTGGCTGTGTTGCCCAGGCTGGTCTCAAACTCCTGGGCTCAAGGGATCACACTTTGAGAGCCACTGGTCTACGAGTAAGAGTAAGGTAGCATAAGGTGCTGAGACAGGGGTGCATTGTGCCCTTTGGGATACCTGCCTCAATTCTCCACTACATATCTTCCGTGAGTGGATGTCTAAGGGTTAGAAATGGCAACACTCCATAAGGATTAGCTTGTGGGGATTAAGGAAAGGTCCTAGGCTTTTCTGGGATGACTAGCAAGTTTTGAACTTGAAGGAGGGTGGTGTCATTTATGAAACTACAGAGCAAAGGAGGAGAAGCAGGTTGGGGTTGGTGGTGGGGATGGTGGAGGAGATGTTGAGTTCATTGTTGGACTTGGAAAATTTCAGATGGCTGCAATCTGCAATGAGATGTCTGGAGAAAATATACAGCTGGCAACTGTGTCTATGGGTCTGGATCCCTCACTAGTGATCCAGGCCAGAGATAACACAGTTGGGAGATAACAGCAGACAGGTAGTTATTAAAGACTTGGGCCGGGCATGGTGGCTCATGCCTGTAATCCCAGCACTTAGGGAGGCTGAGGCGGGCAATCACTTGAGGTCAGCAGTTCGAGACCAGCCTGGCCAACACGGTGAAACCCTGTCTCTACTAAAAATACAAAAATTAGCCGGGCATGGTGGTGGGCCCCTGTAATCCCAGTTACTCAGGAAACTGAGGCATGAGAATTGCTCGAACCCGGGAGGTGGAGGTTGCAGTGAGCCAAGAGTGCACCACTGCACTCCAGCCCAGGCAACAGAGTAAGACTCTGTATTAAAAAAAAAAAAAAAGGACTTGAGAGGGGATGAGCTCACTCATGAAGAGCACAGATAGGAAGAAAAAGCAGAAGCTTCTCCGCTGTGAGAAAGAGTTACTGACCTAAAGCATGTAGGTGAAAGAGAAACAGAAAAGAAGACAGAAATGGTCAGAGGAGGAGAATGAGGCAAGAAGGGGCTATCAAAGCTGTAGGAAGTAGATTGGGGAAACTCAGGGAAGCCACAGACAGGCAGCACATCCCGTCACTCTGGCCTTCCCAAGCTTCTGGTGAGAGCAGGGGCATCCCTGCAGCTGGACACAGGCATCATCTCCTTTGCTGCTCCTAGACTTCTCCCAAAGGAGTCAGTCCACCAACTTCTATTCACGCACTGACACCTGTCCTGGAGCTTGACTTCTGATGCCATGTGGCTGGGGCTGAGAGAGGGAGGAAGAGGGTGTTGCCACAGACTCCCTCATATATAGATACACACACTCCTGATCTCTGACCCATCTTGGGCAGGAAAGTTGCAGAGCTTCCCAATTCTGCTTCATCCACCACCCTCGCTGGTGGTTCCAGACTTCGGAAAGTTCTTAATGATGAATTCTTGGCTTCTAGCCTCCTTCTTTCCCCACCGCTCCCCAGGCTGAGATCATCCAGCCCTGAGCTCTGCACCTGCCATGCGCCTTCTGGGATACCCACTTAGAACCATATATTCTAGGCCGGGCGCAGTGGCTCACGCCTGTAATCCCAGCACTTTGGGAGGCCGAGGCGGGTGGATCACCTGAGGTCGGGAGTTCGAGACTCCCGAACATGGAGAAACCCCGTCTCTACTAAAAATACAAAATTAGCTGGGCGTGGTGGCGCATGCCTATAATCCCAGCTACTAGGGAGGCTGAGGCAGGAGAATTGCTTGAGCCTGGGAGGCAGAGGTTGTGGTGAGCCGAGATCGTGCCATTGCACTCCGGCCTGGGCAACAAGAGTGAAACTCCGCCTAAAAAAAAAAAAAAAAAAAAAAAAAAGAACCATACATTCCATGAGTTAATGGTGTCACTATCATCGCTTCTTCTATATCAATAATTTTACCTTAATCTTCTCATTTACTACTTCACAAAAAAGGACCTTAAAAAAACTAGTCTTCTCTGCCTTCCCCTGCTTTTTTATTGGTGTTGTCAAAGTTGCAGAAACTGAGATCACAGAGGAAACGGGATGTAGCAAGGATCACACAGTCAGCCAGAGTCGGGACTAAATCCAAGCCCCTGAGTCTGAGGCAGTAGAGAATAGTGATTCTGAGCAGAGAGGGGCCAAGGCCAGGTTACCCCAGCTCTGCCACTTAGCTGCTTGACCTTGGGCAAGCCATTTAACCTCTCCATACCTCACCCCTCCCCTGAAAATGGGGATGATACGGGTATCTCTTTCCTAGAGCTGCTGTGAGTGTTAAATAACCCGATATTCGTGAAGCACTTTGCGCAGAGGCTGGCACATTCTGTACTAAGTCTGCTGTGATGATTTCTACTTTGCCCTGGTCTGCACGTCTTCTTGCTTTCAGAAACATCTTCCTTCTGCTTCTTAATTCCCGTTCTCCTTAGCATGCCTCTCATTTGTCCATCTTTAATCCCTGTCTCTGCTTCTCAGGAGGGGAGGTTGGGTTTGGGGAGAAAGAAAGAGTGAGTGACTATAAAGACTGGAACTTGCTTGACAGCCAGGGACTGCCTGCCATGGTAACACACAAACATGTAGCCTGTGCATGTTAGTGTAACAATCACATGGCATCCATGCTAGTCAGTTACACACAGTCACTCAACAGTCTCTGGGTATCTCATGCCCACACTCAATCAGCCCAGGTCGCCTGGGGCTTCACAAATATCTTGGCCCCTGGTCAGGTGGAGCTCATACCCAAATCCATCCCAGGTAAGTCTCTCTCTGTCTGGCCAGCTTGTGTCTCCAGCTCCCTCAGAGCCTGGTGTGGCCTTGGAAGTTTTCAGCCCAGGAAGCCTGAGTGAAGTGGGCGCCTTCGGGGAATTTTGATCCAGAACCATTCAGGAGAGACTGTGATGGTAGACCCCCTACACACACACACACTGGCACACCTGTGCGCATGAGCAGATAGGCTTGAGTCTGCAGCTCACAAACTTATTCCACGTTCCTGATTGCCCACCTCATCCAAAGTCTCTTGAGGTGCTTAGAGAAAGGATTGATACCTATTTTACCGAGGAAGCTGAGGTCAGCGAAGAATAGTGCTTTGCTTAAAGGCAAGGATGCGATAGAGCCGAACAAATGTAGGGCCCTTGCGTCCCAGCCTCGAATCTTTCTTTCACTGCAGCTGCGAGCTGCGAGCCCAGAAGGCGGCTCAGATCAACGTGGGCTGAATTCACGCCCCCCACTCACCCTACCCGATCCCGCCAAAGCCATTGCCTCCCCTTTGGCGGCCACTGGGGAAAAGGGAGAGAACTGCCATAGCTTGTCCCTTTAATGCGCGCCCCCGGAGGCCCGGCGCGCCCCCGCCACTATAACTGGAGTGCATGGAGCAGGCTACGCTCAGAGGAGGAAGGGCGGGCGCTGGGCACCCGTTGACCGACTTTTCCAAGTGCGATCAGTGCCCGTCCGTCCTGCCTCCATGGACCCGCACCGGAACGGCCACCGCTGAGGACCCCACGCACACTAGAATCCCGGCTGGGTCGCACCTGGCTACCGCACCGTGACCCCCGCCGGCTGTGCGGGCTCCGCGCGCCTCCGCCCGCAGCGCTTGCCGTCGGGCTAGGGCTCCGCTGCCGCCACGCCTCGCGCCCCGCACTCACCACCCCATGCTGGTGCACACCTACTCTGCCATGGTGAGTAGTCTCGGGCCTGGGACATACTCGGCCGGGGGATGGGGCGCCTGAGTGCTGGACTTTCCAACCCTCCTGCCCGGCGCCAACGAAATCTCAGAGGGAGGGGGCCGTAGGGACTCCGTCAGCTGAGAACGCTATGCGCAAGTGACCGCTGTCCCCAGCCTGAGGCTCCTGCGCTCGCGGGTGGCTGGGAAATAAACCTCCGGCCCTAGGAAGCGGGAGGGACGGCGGCTGGACCCTCCCAAGCTGAGGAGGAGCCTTCCGGGCTGGGGTCCTTTCAGCTGCCAGTGGATCACCTAACGCACACCTCTTCTTCCTCAGGAGCGTCCCGACGCGCTGGGCGCAGCGGCCGGCGGGGCCCGCCTGTCGTCTCTGCCCCAGGCGGCCTACGGGCCGGCGCCCCCGCTCTGCCACACGCCAGCCGCCGCAGCTGCCGCCGACTTCCAGCCGCCCTACTTCCCGCCGCCCTACCCGCAGCCACCGCTGCCCTACAGTCAGGCGCCCGACGCCGCCGCAGCCTTTCCCCACCTGGCAGGGGACCCGTATGGCGGCCTGGCGCCCCTGGCGCAGCCGCAGCCTCCTCAGGCCGCTTGGGCAGCGCCCCGCGCAGCCGCCCGCGCCCACGAGGAGCCACCCGGCTTGCTGGCACCGCCTGCCCGCGCCCTGGGCCTTGACCCGCGCCGTGACTACGCCGCCGCTGTGCCCCGGCTCCTGCACAGCCTGGTCGACGGCGCGCACGGCCTGGCAGACGCGCCGCTCGGCCTTCCGGGGCTGGCGGCGGCCCCCGGTCTGGAGGACCTGCAGGTGAGACCTGAGGGGTCCGGGATTGGTTGGGACTGGCCGCGGTGGTTTACTACCATGGCTGGAGGCAGAAGGTGACAAATGCAGGAACCCAACTTTTCTCCCAGCTCACCACATCTCACTGGTGCTCCGAGGATGCGTCCCACCTCCTGCGTTAGACATTGCCTGGCCATCAAGGCTGTCTGGCACTGAGTCCGCCAGCAGTGCCTGGGTGGCAGCAACCCTCAGCAGGGACCGAATCACTTTTCTCCCCGCTGGGCCGTTGAGCCACGTATGGCATCCGTGGGGCAGCCTGCACCTGGGGCGAAGAGAGACATAGTAGTTCAAAATTTCCTTTTTGCATTGCACGGTGAGATGCCCAGGGCTCCAGCTCGGTGCTTGGACATGGCGATTCCTGGGCCTGCCCGTCGCCGCCCCAAGCGAAGGTGGTGCGCGTTGCGGGGAGAAGACAGGGACCTGGGGTGGCAGGGGCTTGGGAAGCCATGGGCGCCTAGGGCTTTATGCGCCCTCACCGCCACCCTCTGCTATTTGCAGGCGACGGATGAGCTGGGAATGAGCCTTCTAGACCAGTCCGTGATCAAGAAAGGTAAGGAATGGTGTGTATCTGTCAGGGCAGAGCCGGGCGAGATGGTGCAGGCCCTGGGTGCATAGATCCATTTTCTTCACCGGCCGTGCCTCCTATGTGTCGCCAGGCTGGGTGTCCACCAGGCAGTCTTCCCGGCCCAGCCAGCGGTTAGGCAGAGGTGCGGGCTTGGTGAGTTTGCCCAGCACCCTGCGGCCTGGGGTGGGCCTGAGCCGGTCAGCCTTCACTGGGCTGCAGCACTGGGAGCCTGGCCTCTCCCCGCGGAGGGGGAGGGCACTCTTGTGGATCTGGAGTTGATTTGCAGAACAAGTTAAACCACTTCCCTGTTTCCCTAAAAGGTGGGAATGGAAGTGCTGTTCCCACGGAGCTGGGGAAATGATTTTCACTTTACAGAGCCTTAGCATTTCGGAGCCTGGCAGGCACTTCCTTCCCCTTCCTTCCCCTTCCTTCCCCTTCCTTCCCCTTCCTTCCCGGCAGGGCCTTGGAGGCCTCTGGGGGAATTTTCTTTCTGTGGGAGTCTCTTGCAGCATTTAGACTTAGGGGAGCTGGTGTGTGAATACTGTGTGTTAGGGTGTATGCACCTGAGTCAGGGCCTACCTGCTCCTGGGTGTCTGTGTCTATGTGAGTTCAGGGTCCCCTGCGTGTCCGAAATGTTCCCTTCATGGGTGTCCTAGTATTTCTTGGAGTGTGTGTCTGTTTCTGCGAATGTGTTTGTGAGGTGTGTCTCTGTGTGCTGGTGTGCATTTCTCTGCATGTGGGGGTCTCAATGTGTACAGTATCTCTGTTGTGTCCTGCACTTTGTTCTTTGGTAATCTGAGGATTTCCAAGCATGCGAGGGCCCTCTCTGTGTATATACAGGAGTATTTGTGTGACTCCTGGCATTAGTAAAATCCAGGGACCTTTTCTGGCCTGAGGACCAAGTTCTGGCCATGCCAGGGGAAGGTGAGAGACAAAAAGAGAGGGACAGCCAGAAAGGAGCAGAGACTCAGAGGGACCCAGGCATTGGGCAGCAGCCTCCTTACCTTTGGGGCAGGTGCGGGAAAGAATTCAGAGATGCACATGAGCCTGCGGTGCCCCAGGCAGGCACTGCTCCCAAAGGATTTGGCTCGAGTTGTTTTTCAAACGAGTGAATTCAAGCCTGGGCTCTATTTGCCCTCCACTTGTTCTCAGGGGAGGCCAGGGTGGAAGTGGTGGTGGCAGGGCTGGGCCTGGACTTCCAGGAGCTGGGGCTGAGTTACCAGGAGCTGGGGTTGGCTGGATGGCCTGGAGTGTGTAGGGGGGAAGATGAGGCAACAGGGCAGGAAGTTGGGGGGTGGTGGAATTGGGGCTGTGTCCTGTGTCTCTTGGAACTGGGGGCTTGCGAAAGACACTAGGAGGCGGGCTGCAGCGCCCCTCTGCTGGTGGGGCTTGGTTGGCTTACTGGACAGCGCCTTTCTTGACCCCTGAAGAAAGAGATCCGTCTGCAGTGGGCAAAAGCCTGCCTGGACTTCCTGGCCACCAGAAATATGAGCATGGTGGTGGTCCCCAGTTCCCTACGCACGCTTGGGCTCAAGAGACTGGGAGTCTAGGTTCACTGACTCCCTGAGAAAGGCTAAGACCCTGCATTTTAGAAAGGGGCTTGGGGATCTCTGCCCTGCGCAAGGGTAGAAGGATCAGCTGGTGCTCTGAGCACTTTAACCCGGAACCCGGTCCAAAGCCGAGACAGGAGACTGGATGTGAGGCCTTCCCAGGGCCAGTTTCTCTCAAACAAGACTCCTAGATCCTGGGGGTGCGCCAAAATCCTCCAAAGCAGTGCAAAGAACACAAGGAGAGTCCGAACATCCCGGGTGCGGCGCGCTGGCTCCCTGGAGCCGGGCCGAGCGGGGCCGCGCCGACTAGCGTGCCCAACCGCGGGACCCCAGCGCCAGCGGGACCCCAGCGCCAGCGGGACCCCAGCGCCAGCGGGAGTGGGGCAGAGTGGAGCGAGTGGAGCGCCGGCGACCTGAGCGGAGACTGCGCCCTGGACGCCTCAGCCTAGACGTCGAGTTACAGCCCGCGGCGCTGCAGCAAAGGGGAAGGGGCAGCAACCGGGCACAGCTGGATCCGGAGGTCGTGACCCAGGGGGAAGCGTGGGCGGGCGACCTAGGGCAGGCGGCGAGGCCCGTGGGCTCCTTGCTCCCTGGAGCCGCCCCTCCCCACACCCGCCCTCGGCGCCCCCGGCAGTTTTCACCTTGGCCCTCCGCGGTCACTGCGGGACTCGGAGTCGCCGCCAGCCCCGTGGGGAGTGAATTAGCGCCCTCCTTCGTCCTCTGCCCTTCCGACAGCACGCGGAACCCCTGTCCTGTCCCACAGACCTTCGGCGTCCGCCGAGTGCGGTACTGGAGCCTGCCCCGCCAGGGCCCTGGAATCAGAGAAAGTCGCTCTTTGGCCACCAGAAGCGTCGGATCCCTGCAGTGCCCTCAGCCTGGGCGGGAGGGGCGGCTGTGTCGCTGAAGGTTGGGGTACTTGGTGCTAAAGGGAGGCAGCTGCAGCCTCAGCCCCACCCCAGAAGCGGCCTTCACATACCCGCAGTGGGGGTTCTCGGGCTTCGACTTGGCCAGTGCCGCCGGGAGCACGCAGGGCCCAGACCTGGGTTGCAAAAGCTTCGCTGACTGCAGGCGAGTGTCCGGGAGGGGCGGCCGGGCGAAGCCCCGGCTTCTTACCACACACTTCCGGGTCGCCCGCCAGTTGCACCCGCGATATTGGGCAGGAGATGGCGGGACTGAGGCTGACCCTAGGCAAATAAGGGAGCTCTCCGTTTCCTGCCCACATTTGTCACCTCCAGTTTTGCAACTTATCCCAGAGACACAGAAAGCAAGCAGGACTGGTGGGGAGACGGAACTTAACAATATTTTCCAGCCGAGAAGGGCAGTGAGCAGGGGCTGTACGGGCCGCGGAAAGAGCTCAGAGGAGGCGCGGTGAGTGCCCGAGGTTGGGTGAGCGCCTAGATGAGAGATAGTTGAACCGGGCTCAGGAGGTGCTTAGTGGGTGTTTGTTGAATGAACGAGCAATGGGTTTTGAAGTCTGAGTGCACTGAAAGAGGGGGTGTGTAAAAAGGGCTACTTTCATCACACAGGACACTGCATGTGCAAATGCCCTCCCTGTGGAAAAGCCAGACAGGTTAAAAAGGTTACAAACAAATTAGCCGGGCAAGGTGGTGCACGCCTATGGTCCCAGCTATTCGGGAGGCTGAGCCAGGAGAATCGCTTGAACCCGGGAGGCGGAGATTGCAGTGAGCCAAGATCGCGTCACTGCACTCCAGCCTGGCCACAGAGCGAGATTCTGTCTCCAAAAAAAAAAAAAAAAAAAGTTACAAACCGTGTGTGGGTTTCAGGCTATACAATCAGAGCTGGAGGGGAGTGGTCAAGGATGAGAACTGAGACGGATCCCTCATTCCCTCTGCAGGAGAGTGAGTGGTTACCTACTTGAGGATGGGGAATCCCGCTCCTCAGGCTCAGCTGTCCAATCTCAGGGGATCTCTAGGACAGGAGCTGATGTAAACAGTAGCCCTCTTCCCTGCTGTCTTTGGCCCTGGAGAAGGAGGAGGAAGCTGGGGAGGGTCTCCACCTCCCAGAGAATCTCTAAGCAGCCAGGACATGGGTGAGATGAGTGAGATACTGACCTCTGGGACAGAATTTGAGAGGGTGCCAAAAAACTCAGTAATCAAGATAAATAGGCCAGGCACCCTGGCTCACACCTGTAATCCCAGTACTTTCGGAGGCTGGATCACTTGAGGTCAAGAGTTCGAGACCAGCCTAGCCAACATGGTGAAACCCCATCTCTACTAAAAATACAAAAATTAGCTGGGTAGGGTGGCAGGCACCTGTAATCCCAGCTACTCCGGAGGCTGAGGCAGGAGAATTGCTTGACCCAGGAGGCAGAGGTTGCAGTGAGCCGAGATCATGCCTGCCTCCAGCTGAGGCAGCAGAGTGAGACTATCTCAAAAAAAAAAAAAAAAAAAAAAAAAAGGCTGGGCAGCATGGTGGCTCACACCCTGCTGTAATCCCAGCACTTTGGGAGGCTGAGGTGGGTGGATTACCTGGGAGTCTGGGATTCCAGGAATAGCCCTGGCCAAATGGGTAAAAGAGCCAAATCTGTGCTGAAATACTAAAAATTAGCTGAGTGGAGTTGGCAGGCACCTGTAATCCCAGTTACTCCAGGCTGGGGAGCAGAAGGCCAAGCGGGCAAGGTGGAGGTTGCAGTGAGCCAAGATCACGCCATTGCACTCCAGCCTGGACAACAAGAGCGAAACTCTGTCTCAAAAAAATATGTATGTATTTATTTATTTTTTTTGAGACACAGTTTTACTTTCTCGCCCAGGTTGGGGTGGAGCACCACGATCTCGGCTCACTGCAACCTCTGCCTCCCAGATTCTTGTACCTCAGCCTCCCAAATAGCTGAGATTACAGGTACCCGCCACCATGCCCAGCTAATTTTTTTATTTTTAGTAGAGGTGGGGTTTCACCATATTGGCCAGGTTGGTCTCGAACTCCTGACCTCAAGTGACCTGCTCACTTCAGCCTCCCAAAGTGCTGGGATTATAGGCATGAGCCACCACGCTTGGCTTTTTAAATGAAAATAGTGTAAAACTCCATGATAAACAAAATATCAAAAATTTACAGAATCTGAACTTGCACTTCCACAACCCTTTCTCACTTGCCTCCCAGGCTACTCTCTGCCCCAGAAAGCAACTTTAAAAATGTGCAGATAGAGTTTGGACTTTACCTGAAAACGGTGGGAGCTATGGACAATCTTGGAGCACGGGAGTGAAGGATAGAAATTATATTTAAAAGAAACCCTGGGCCGGGCCCAGTGGCTTACGCCTGTAATCCCAGCACTTTGGGAGGCCGAGGCAGGTGGATCACCTGAGGTCAGGAGTTTGAGACCAGCCTGACCAACATGGTGAAATCCCGTCTCTACTAAAAATACAAAAATTAGCTGGGCATGGTGGTGCACACACACCTGTAGTCCCAGCTACTCAGGAGGCTGAGACAGGAAAATCGCTTGAACCCAGGAGGCAGAGGTTGCAGTGAGCCAAGATCGCGCCATTGCACTCCAGCCTGTGCGACAAGAGGAAAACTCCGTCTTAAAAAAAAAGAAAGAAACCCTCTGGCAGTTGATGAGAAGGAAACGTAGTCAGCAGGTCCCAGCAGGGGAGATGAGGAAACTCTAGGGAGGACATTTGCACATGTCGTGCCCCAGTGTAGGCTGGGGAGCAGGTCACTTCCCCTCCCATCTACCTTCCTCTTGCTCCAACCCCTTCAAGCTTTGGACCAGTGGTACCCTAAGTGTAGTGTAAGCAACCACATGCATCAGGACCCCCAGGAGATGCTTGTTAAAAATGCAAATTTCTTGGGCACCACCCCACATTGATTGCATGAGAACCCTGGAAGTGTGGCCCTGGAGCTTGCATTTTTTAACTGATTTATTGAGGTAAAATTTACATACCTAAAATTTACACATTGTAAGAATTTAATTTGATGATTTTTAGTAAATGTAGAGTTGTGTAACCATTACCACAATTCATTTTGAAGCATTTCTGTCATTCCCAGAAGTTCCCATTTGTAGCTAATCCCCATTCTCACCCCAAGCCTTAGGCCACTACTGATCTGCTTTCTGTCCGTAAATTTGCATATTCTGGACATGTTCTATAAATAGAATATATAAATATGCAGACTTTTGCATCAAGCTCCTTTTGCTTAGCATAATGTTTTTGAGGCTCGCCCCAAACATTATACTAAGTAAAAGAAGCAGCAATAAAAAGAAACAAACTATTATCAGCAGCTTGTTTCTTTTTCTTGCTGCGTAGTATGCCATTGTATGGGTGTAACATATTTTGTTTATCCGTTGGTCAGTTGACAGGTACTTGGGCTGTTTCCACTTTTTAGCTGTCTTGAATAATGTTGCTGTGAACATTCACATACATGCCTTAGTGTAGACATATATTTTTAGTGCTTTTGAGTAAATTCCTGGGAGTGGAATTGCTGGATTATATGGTCGGTTTAGGTTTAATTTTTAAGAAACTGTCAAGCTGTTTTCTAAAGTGGCTGTATTATTTTGCATTCTCACCAGCAATGTGTGAGGGTTCCACTTTTCCACATCCTACACTCAGAATTGTCTTTTTTTTTTTTTTTTTTTTGAGACGGAGTTTCACTGCCCAGGCTGGAGTGCAATGATGCGATCTCAGCTCACCGCAACCTCCGCCTCCTGAGTTCAAGTGATTCTCCTGCCTCAGCCTCCCGAGTAGCTGGGATTAAAGGCATGCTTCACCACGCCCGGCTAATTTTGTATTTTTAGTAGAGAGGGGGTTTCTCCATGCTGGTCAGGCTGGTCCTGAACTCCTGACCTCAGGTGACCCACCCACCTTGGCCTCCCAAAATGCTGGGATTACAGGCATGAACCACCGCGCCTGGCCTTTTTTGTTTATTTATTGTTTTGAGACCGAGTGTCGCTCTGTCACCCAGGCTGGAGTGCAGTGGCACAATCTTGGCTCACTGCAACTTCTGCCTCATGGGTTCAAGTGATTCTCCTGCCTCAGTCTCCCCAGCAGCTAGGATTACAGGCACGCACCACCACATCCGGCTAATTTTTGTATTTTTAGTAGAGACGGGGTTTCACCATGTTGGCCAGGCTGGCTGGTCTCGAACTCCTGACCTCATGCTCCATCCACCTCGGCCTCCCAAAGTGCTGGGATTACAGGCATGAACCACTGTGCCTGGCCCCTGTCTTTTTTATTATAACCATCAAGTAGTATCTCAGTATAGTTTTAATTTGCATTTTCCTAATGACTAATAATGTTAAGAACTTTTTCATGTACTTATTAACCATTCATCTCTCATTTTTAGTGAAATGTCTATTTACATATTTGGACCATTTTCTATTTAGGTTGCTATCTTATTGTTGAGTTATAAGAGTTCTTTATATAATATATTCTGAATACAGTCCTTTATCAGATAGATGATTTGAAAATATTTTCTTTCAGTTTGTGGCTTATCTTTTTCTTCTCTATTTTTAAATTTTTAATTTTGTTTTACATTTTTAAAAATTATCTTTTTTTTTTGTATTTTTCCCATAGAAACAGGGTTTCACCATGTTAGCCAAGCTGCTCAAAACTCCCGACCTCAGGTGATTGCCCGCCTCGGCCTCCCAAAGTGCTGGGATTCCAGGTGTCAGACACCATGCCCGGCCTATCATTTTCTTTTTTGTTTGTTTGTTTTTGTTTTTGTTTTTGTTTTTTTGAGACGGAGTCTCGCTCTGTCGCCCAGGTGGAGGGCAGTGGCGCGATCTCAGCTCATTGCAACCTCCGCCTCCCAGGTTCAAGCGATTCTCCTGCCTCAGCCTCCCGAGTAGCTGGGACTACAGGTTCACGCTACCACCATGCCCATGCTATTTTCTTAATACTATCTTTTGAGGTGCAAAGACGGGGTATCACCATGTTGAAGTCCAGGATTGATCATCGATCTTCATGACCTCGTGATCCACCCTCCTCGGTCGGCCTCCCAAAGTGCTGGGATTAGAGGCGTGAGCCACCACGCCGGGCCCCATCATTTTCTTTTATGGGCCTTGCTTTTGGTGTTGTATCTAGGAACTCTTTGCCCAACCTGAGGTCGCGAAGATTTTTCTCCTAAGTTTTCTGTTGTTGTTGTTGTTTGTATTTTTAGTAGAGATGGGGTTTTGCCATGTTAGCCAGACTGGTCTCAAACTCCTGACCTCAAATGATCTGCCCGCCTTGCCTCCCAAAGTGCTGGGATTATAGGTGTGAGCCACGACACCTGGCCTCCTACGTTTTTTCTAGAAAAAACTTGCAATTTTAACAAGCCTTCTGGGAGAGTCTGTTGCACACTTCCCTAGGTTCTGAAGTCAGACCATATCTACCACCTGTGGACAGAGTGCCTTGTCTGACAGGTTGAATAACGGAGCTCTTGTGTCTGCAGGAATGTGTGTGTGTGTCTGTGTGTGTGTGTGAATGGCTTCTGCATCTGTGACCAGCAGGACACCATTAGATCACTTCAGCTTCAGGAGTCACCACAGGGAATCCTGTCCTGTGCGTGTCGGAGACAAACTTTAGTGTCTCCGCTTTGCCTTCTGTGCTAGTTTAATTCCTGCCTCCATCACTGCCCCTTCCCTGACCCATCTGCTTCCCTAACTGTGGATTCCATTCCTCTTGCCACTTAAAAGGGAAGAGGCTCTGAGAAAAAAAGGGACAGGTAGGGGAAGCAGCAAGGTCTGTCACTCATATACACAAACACATGAGCAATGTCATGTCTGCCCTTATATCTAGCAGCACCTATGTTTGCATAAATCTGGCATCAACAGGAGAAAGCACTTGCAAATATCCATATGCAGGCTACCACATCCCTCCACACTCCAGCTCATCCTCATTGCTGTATTTATCACAAGGGCATACAGTTTTTGTATAGTCACCCTTTTTTATTTTTATTTTTTTGAGATGGAGTTTCACTCTGTCATCCAGACTGGAGTGCAGTGGCGCAATCATAGCTCACTGCTGTCTCAAACCGCACCCAATCATTCTGTGGCCTCAGCCTCCCGAGCAGCTGGGACTATGGGCACATGCCACCCTTCCTGGCTAACTTAAAAAATAATTTTTTTGTAGAGATGAGGTCTCACTATGTTGCCCAGGCTTGTCTCGAACTTCTGGGCTCAAGTGAGCCTCCTTCCTCAGTTTCCCAAAGTGTTGGGATTACAGGTGTGAGTTACCATGCTCAGCCAGCCGAGGCCCTAGGTTTTAATAGAAGTTGGATGGAGAAGGCTGCTCATCCTGTTTCTCCGACCCCTACTTCTGGTGAGGGGTGATGGGAGGGAAGACAGTTACTTTGCCCTTCTTTTTATTTTTAATTTATCAATTTGTAAGTTTTTGGTTTTGTTTTTGTTTTTGAGACAGGGTTTCACTGTGTCACCCAGGCTGGTGTGGTCAGCTCACTGCAACCTCTGCCTCTTGGGCTCAAGCAATCCTCCTACCTCAGCCTCCACAGTAGTTGGGACTGCAGGTGTGTGCAACCATGCCTGGCTAATTTTTGTATTTTTTGTAGAGACAAGGTCTTACTGTATTACCCAGGCTGGTCTCAAACTCCTGGGCTCGAGCAAACCTCAGCCTCCCAAAGTGCTGGGACTACAGGTGTGAGCCACTGTGCCTGGCCCAATTTGTAGTTTTATTTGTTTAAAGTCAAGCTCGAGGTATAATTTTTTAATACATGCAGTATAGTTCAGTTTGGGTTCCCAGGGCCCTTGCATCATTAGTTTATTTCACATTCACTCATGACCACCTGTGCCAAGACCCTGCCCTGTACACACTCATACTTGGTAGGGAAGACAGCCGTGGAAACAGACCAGGAAGATTCAATGCGGTAAGGCCAGGGATGGGGGTGAGAGGGAGCTGGGGGGCAGGAGAGGGATGCTCTGCACAGGGGATGATGCCTAAACTCAGTAGAGTGGAGAAGGGCCCCTGAGAACCAAAGAAGCACTGTGGGGCTCAAAGAGCTCACAGCCTGGGAGTCACCACATCCCAGGAGGCACTTCACACTTGTTCCATTTGGCCTGTGCTGGGTTTTTAAATCTTTGAATCATTGCCAATGCTTAAAAATCCGGAGAGTTCACATAAAAATCCAGAATCCTAGTTTCAAAAACCAGCAAAACAAAACAAAAACACAAACAAACCAGGAGCTCTGTGTCCTACTTGGCAGGACTTCGCATAAGGTGCCCCTCCAGCCTGCCAACCTCCCCCACAGCCCACTTACTATGTTACCTGTTGAGCCCCTCCTCCCTTGAAGCCTGGAGCTGTGCTGTCCACCAAGGTGGCCCTAGCTACGTGTAGCTCTTGAGCACCCAAAATGTGACTAGTCTGAATTGAGATATGCTTAAGCATAAAATGTCCATTGAATTTTGAAAACTAATTTCAAACAATGTAAAATATCTCACTAATAATTTAAAAAATATTGATTACATGTTGAAATGATTCTATTTTTTATGTACTGGGATAAACAAAATATACTAAAATGTTACATATTATTTACTATTATATTGATTAAAACTAACCTCACATGTTTCTTTTTACTGTTTAAAAATGTGGGCCAGTCCTGGTGGCTCACCCCTTTAATTCCAGCACTTTGGGAGGCCAAGGCAGGCGGGCGGATAGCTTGAGTCTAGGAGTTCAAGACCAATCTGGGCGACATGGTGAAACCCCATCTCTATGAAACCCACAAAAATTACCCAGGCATGGTGGCATGCACCTGTAGTCCCAGCAACTTGGAAGGTTAAGGTGGGAGGATCGCTTGAGTCTGGGAGGTGGTGGTTGCAGTGAACTGTGATTGTACCACTGTACTCCAGCCTGGGCAACAGAGCAAGACCCTGTCTCAAAAAAAAAAAAAAAAAAAAAAAGGTGCACACTAGGAAATGTAAATGTATACATGTGGCTCACATTATATTTCCCTTGGTCGCTTGGGTCTAGAGCCCAACAGACAAATGGGGACTCAGCAAGAGGGGCAGGCAGAGCCAGAACACAAGGCAGGGTGAAGGAGGCCATTGTAACATGATGGTTAAAGCTGTAAACTTTGGAGTCAGTGCTGAGAGTTCAGGGTTCATTTCTGCTCCTTACTTGCTGTCCCACTTTAACGTCTTTGAACTTTCAGCATGTGGCCCTCATTGACAGGTGACATTTTGTCCAGCTCTGGAGCTGGGATTTGAGTCTCAGGGAACTGACCGGGCTCTAATGAGTTTTAGGATGAGTTTTCAGCTGCAGAATGATGCATCCAGACGGAAAGATCCCTCTGGACTGGAGCAGGGAGACCAGAGCAAGGTCTGTGGAGAAATTCACATGGGAAGTGAACTTGTGTCTGTGAGCATGCAGAGGAGTGGCCACATCCAAGGCATATAAAGAAATGAAAGTCATAGGATGGGCAGGGGTGGGAGAAAAAAAAAGAAAGCTGTAGGATCTAGTGATGTATGGGATGTAGTGATGGACGGGATGTAGTGATGGACGGGATGTGGTGATGGATGGGATGTGGTGATGGAAGGGATATAGTGATGGATGAGATGTAGTGATGTATGGGATGTAGTGATGGACAGGATGTAGTGATGGACGGGATGTGGTGATGGATGGGATGTAGTGACGGATGGGATGATGTGGTTGGGGAGAGGGTTGCAGAGGGTATCACAGAGGTTTCTGGCTGGGCTGCTGGGTGGGGGTGGGGAGGTTTATCCAGAGAGGGAGAGACAAGACGTTCTGCCAGGCTTGGGATCAGGCTAGCCTTTCCTACTTTTGTATTCCTCAGGCCTGGCACCATTCTTGGCATGCAAGTGCTCAGCCAATATTGCCAAGAGGCTGGAAGGCTAAGAGCACCGCCTTTGAGACTGCAGTCTTGGGTTTGCTACTGGTTCTCCGTCTACCAGCTGTGTGATCTCAGGCATATTACTTCACCTCTCTGGACATCAGTCTCCTCATCTGTAAAATGGGAATAGTGATAAGGGTAGCCCCTTGTGGGTTGTTCCAAGGACTGAGTGGGTTTATTTATGGGACCTCACAGCAGTGAGTGCTCAGTAGCTGTTAGTCCCAGATTCCACACTCGAGCCTGATGCACACATGAGGCCTTGTCTACCAAGGCTCTCACCTCCTTAAAGGAAGAGAAGGCCAAAAGATTCTGCTAAAGAAGCAAGTGCTTCAATATTCTCCCTTCCCCCGAGGCTAAGCAAGAGGATGGAGGTTAGACTGCAGGAAGAACTTCCTTTCTCTTATAGCCAATAATGTCTAAGTGAATTTTAGAAAATCAACTTCTGGCCAGGCGTGGTGGCTCATGCCTGTAATCCCAGCACTTAGGGAGGCCAAGGTAGGTGGATCACGAGGTCAGGAGTTTGAGACCAGCCTGGCCAATATGGTGAAACCCCATCACTACTAAAAATACAGAAATTAGCCAGGCGTGGTGACGGGCACCTATAGTCCCAGCTACTCAGGAGGCTGAGGCAGAAGAATCGCTTGAACCTGGGAGGCGGAGGTTGCAGCAGCGAGCTGAGATTACACCACTGCACTCCAGCCTGGTGCCAGCTAGACTCCATCTCAAAAAAAAAGAAAAAGAAAGACAAAAACTAACTTCTCAAATTCCCTTCTCTGGTCTTCAGACAATTAGCAGATAATTAGGGAGTGTTTGGGGAGGGGGTATAGGGCCTATCTCCTGGTCTCCTTTAGCATTCACAGAGTGACTTGGCAGGAAGAGAGGGCCAGGGCTGAAGGCATTAATAGCGCAATAACTTCCCTGGCCCAGGGATGTGGAGCCCACAGTCTCCAGGCCCCTCATTGATGCAGGGGTGGGGTGGGAGGGTGGGGAGGAAAGACGTGGGAATCACGGGTGGGAAGAGAGAATCTGGGGACTCCCTGTGATTGCCCAGCCCTGGCCTGGCCCTGCTCCAGGGCCCCAGGGGTCCTGCCTCCAGCTTACACTCATATCCTTACATCCAAGTCCCTCTCTGATGGCATCTGCTAAAACACCAAGATTCTACTGGAGCTGTTTGAGTTTAAGATAGGACCAGCTTGGTTCAGTGAGGGGGGACACAGATTTAAGAACCAGACAGCTCGGAGTTCAGTCTCCGAGTTCACATCCATCAGTTGAGGGAACTTGGACGAGTCACTTTCATCTCACCGTGCCTCCGTTTCTCCCTTCATAAAGCAAGGATACCAGACCCTCCCTCGAGTGGGGCTGTGTGCGATGGTCGCTGGCTCAGTGTTTCCCTCTCCCTGCTCTTCTCCACAGTGCCCATCCCCTCCAAAGCTAGCAGCCTCTCAGCCCTCTCCTTGGCCAAAGACAGCCTGGTGGGCGGCATCACGAATCCTGGTGAGGTCTTCTGCTCTGTGCCCGGCCGGCTTTCACTGCTCAGCTCAACGTCCAAGTACAAGGTGACGGTAGGGGAGGTGCAGCGGCGACTCTCACCTCCTGAGTGCCTCAACGCCTCCCTCCTGGGGGGTGTCCTCCGCAGGTAGGAAGGCCAGCCCTCGATTCCCCACCTGGCTGGATCCCTGGCCTCTTCAGGCCTTCTCAGGGCATCAGAGAGGCGGCCAGTCTCACCTAGCCCCCCTGCCTCAGTCTCCCTGGGAGGGGAGGCCCTGGGGACTCTGGATTGTGCATGCTATGGGGGCCGGCCCAGGTCCTTGGTGGCCGCCACGTGTCTGTGGGTCTGGGGTGGGGAAGTGGGCAGAGAAAGAAGCCTGGGCACAGAGAAGGGATGGAGAACTCATCCACACTGGTCAGGACAAGACTGGGTCTGGGGAAGAGAGAGGGCCATCCTCAACCCCCTTCCAGGAAGTGAACCCCAGGACCCAAGGCCCATTCTGCGCGGCAGCATAGGCCCTGTGTGTTTTGGGGTGTGGGGCATGGTAGTCCATGGTTCGTCTTCCTAGACCTGTGTCTCCTTCTCTCTGTGCATGTCCTTGTGCCTGGGAAGGGTATTTCTGCTTCAGGGCCGTGAGCTTGGATGAGTCTGAGGATGGTGTGGACGTGTGTGTGTGTGCATGTGTCTATAGTAGCGGATGGCCAGGAGCATGTTTCCATGAGTGTGAGTATCCTGTGTTTCTTCTAGTGGGATGTGTGGCCTAGAGTGTGTCCTGCTGTGTGTGTGTGTGTGTGTGTGTGTGTGTGTGTATGATTGCCTGTGCATCTGGAGCTAGTCACATGGATATTTGGCCATCTGGTGTGTGGGAGTGGCATTTGTGCAGTCATAGGGGATATCTCCTTACTCGTAGCATCTTGGCGGATCTCTGTGAGTCCCTGAGTGTCTGTACATGTGTTCCTGGGACCCTGACTTGGTGTGATCCTGTGTCTCTGTGTCCCTAGGTGTCTGAGTCTGTGTCTCTGCATATGTCTGTCTCTACTGGTTCTACGTGTCTCTCTTCTTTCACGTGTGTGTGTGTGTGTGAGTCCCCAGGTGGCTGTGTGTGTACCTGTGTCTCCCCATGTGTCTCTCTTTCTGTATGTCACTGCGCGTCTCTACATATAGGTCTGTGTATCCCCGGGTAGCTGTGTGCGGCCATCTGGTGTGCTAAAGATCCCAGGATGCCCCACCCTGGCTGCCCCTGCTGTTGAGAGGACTAGAGTGAACTGAAGGGCTCCTGGAGCTGGGTGCTGGCCCCCCGCCTCTGTCTTGGCTGCAAAACCATGGGAGATTAGGAAGAGGTTGCGCCCTTGCTGAAAGAGACCCCAGAGCATCCCCAGGACCAGACCCAAACCTCAACAGGGGCTGGTGGAGGCAACAAGGCCCTTTGGCGGTCACTTGGCCTCCACGCGTTTCTCTTGTCTTCATAGTTGTACGTCTGTCTCTCTCTGTGCATGTCAAGGGCCAAGTCCAAAAATGGGGGCCGGTGTTTGCGGGAACGGTTAGAGAAGATTGGACTCAACCTGCCAGCTGGCCGTCGCAAGGCTGCCAACGTGACGCTGCTGACTTCGCTAGTGGAAGGTGAGTGAGGCCTGAAGGTGGGCATGGGAGTGGCTGCGAGGGCAAGTGAGTTGTCTGGTGTGACTGTCTCTAATGCAGGAGGGTGTGTTGAGTGGTGAGTGTATCCGTGTAAGTGTTGCAGTATCTGTGTGCATGCTCTCTGTCATGTGGAAGGCTTGTTTGTGATTTCTGTGTGTAGTCTTTGTACATGTGTGCATGCATGTGCAATGGAGACCTTGCAGTGTGCGTGTATGTGTGCATGGGTGTGGGTGTGTGGGTGTGAGTGTGTCAGTGGGGAGTAGCCAGTGTTTGGATGTGGTAAAGTGATGAAGGGGGTCACAGCCCCCTCCCCTGGAGGTTGGTGCCTCTGGAATACATGGTGGGCCCAGCTCCCATCTCTGAGCTCAGAGCCCAACCCTAATGGCCCCAAGGGAGGGCAATGGACTCGGGGCTGGAGCCGGGCTGGGAAGGAAAGTCAGAGGGGGCATCTACAGAGGCAGGATGGAGCAGGATCCTCCTGGCCAAGGGGTCAGAGGTTCAAAGCTGTGTTCCAGGCGCAGAGGTACACCTGGCAGTAGTGACAGCTCCCCTCCCCCCAGGAGAGGCCGTGCACCTGGCCCGAGACTTCGGTTACGTCTGTGAGACGGAGTTCCCAGCTAAGGCAGCCGCCGAGTACCTGTGCCGACAGCATGCTGACCCGGGGGAGCTGCACAGCCGCAAGAGCATGCTGCTGGCCGCCAAGTGAGTGAGGGCACCACGCACAGGCACATGTGGCTGCCATGCACAGACAGACATGTATGGGCACAATGGACACCACTGTGTACACGGGCAGTGGGCACACACACGTATGTGCATGCCACTGTGTACATCAGCAGTGAGCACACACATACATGCGTGCCCCTGTGCACATGAGCACTGAGCACACACACGCACCTGCGCCGCCATGCACACGAGCAGTGAGCACACACACACGCACCTGCGCCAGCACACGGTGCAGTGAGCCATCGCATCATGTTACCGCCAGCACACAGCACCGAGACACACGCATCTGGCGCCGCCAGTACACGAATAATCGGAGCACACACACACACCTGCGCGCCGCCGTCACGGTGCAGTGAGCATTAATACACGCATTCCGCGCCGCCGCTGTGCACACGGCAGCAGGACACACGCGACTCGCGCGCGCCAGCACACGAAGCACTGAGCACACATTAATGCCATTCCGCGCCGCCACAGCACACGGCACTGAGCACACACACGCATTCTCGCGCCGCTGTGTACACGGAAAGCAGAAGCACACACACGCATCTTCGTGCCGCCAAAAATAATGAAGCACTGGAGCATACACGCATTTCCGCGCTGCCGCTGTAATTTTGGCAGTGAGCATTAATACCTGCTGGCTGCTGTGTACATGAGGCAAGGAGTTACACACACGACCCGTACGGGCCAGGTACCGGCGGCGCGAGCAATAATAACGCCACTTCGCGCCGCCGCCAGGTACACACGAGCAGTGAGAGCACACATACATCGCACTCCGGCGTACGGCCAGGTACATGAGCAGTGATAATAATACATGCACCTGCGCCACCGTGTACATGAGCAGCAGCCACACGCACCGCGCGCCGCCAGTACATGAGCAGGAGCACACGCATTCCGCGCGTCGGCCAGGCATGAGCAGTGAGCACACACATGCACCCGCGCTACCGGGCCAGGTACATGAGCAGTGAGCACAGGCATTCATGCGCTGTGTACATGAGAGCACTGAGCACACACACACGCATCTTTGCGCCGGGCCGCTGTTTACATGAGCACTGAGCACACACATGCACATGCGGCCCATGTGGCACCACACATGGGCACCTAGGCTCCCTGCTTAGGCTATCCTGGGCACATGTGTGCGCATGCCACATGGGCACACTTGGGCGCCACATATGGGTAATATTTGTGCATCATGGTTATCATACTCAGGCATACATGAACACTCCTCACAAGCTCCTGGAGCACACATGGACACTACATGTGAACATATCTGGGTTCCATGCATCAAGAACAGTGGTGTCACATACTGGCTCACACAGGCTCACACATGGGTCCTACACCCACATACACTCCCAGGACACCACCAGCCCCAGTCCCCATCGCAGGTGTGAGGCTCCCTCTTCTAGCCTTGCCCATCAACCCTCTGCTCCAGTGATGTCCATCAGGCCACCAAGTCACGCCTGACTGCTCTGCAAGTCCCTTTGTGCCTCCCTCACCACCGTTCACATGCTGCCTCCTCTACTAAGGTCTTCATCTCACTCCCAGACCTTCACCCTAGCGTCTCCCTGGTCCCAACCTCCCTGCACGTGTATCTGCTCCCCCGCACAAGCATCTTCAACGGTTCCCGCTGCATTGATTTTCAAACTAGGTCTGCGAGGGCACCTCAGGGCCTGTTTAACAAACTAGCATTCCATTAAGATTTAGTTTTGTTTTTGTTTTTGTTTTTGTTTTGAGACGGGGTCTCGCTCTGTC